>NC_042999.1:141511990-141811990 GCF_006345805.1 Octopus sinensis
GTGGTTTTGTAATATGTTCTTAACTGAGATTGTGATTAGCTGTGGTACATATGTTTTGTTTTATGAGCTTTTTAATAATTAATTACATTATTAGGATGAAAGGATAAAGATCCTTCCCTAGTCATATAGATTCATAAGGGCCGGTTTCCTAGTTTCCATGGCATATATATTCCCCACCTGGATGGGATGCTGGTCCATCACAGGATTACTCACTTTTGTCAGCTGAGTGGACTGGAGAAATATGAAATGAAGTGTTTTATTCAAGAACTCAGTGTATCACCTAGTCCAGGAATTGAAACCACAATTTTACAATCATGAGTCTAACATCTAATCACTAAGCCACTTGCCTCCACACAAAAAATATGCTATTAGTAAAATCAGATGTAAATTCACCCAGTTGTATCAAAGCTGTAATAAAATTAAGCAAAACTGATCAGGAAAATCAAGTAAAATGAACAGTAAAATCAAGAATTATACCTGGTGAACAATCATTTGTTTTTATACTGCAATGATGAAGCATATATATGTACTTTGTACTTTTTAGATTGAATGAGCTTGAAAGTATTATTAAATGATTGCTGCAGGGTCAGTCTAGTGTGTTGTTAATGTTCCATGAAATGTATTGTTGCAATGATTGTATTGGCTAGAGAATGCAGCAATCATTAACAGTGATTCTGATATATCTCAGGGCTATATTTAACATTTTTATCACCATCATCATTTAACATCCAGCTTCCATACTGGTAAGGAGTGGACATGCTTGTGTTTCTACTTCGGCATGGTTTCTAAGGCTGAAAATCTTTTACAATGCCAAACATTTTACAGAAAGTAAGTGGTTGATGTGTGAGTACATGTGAGAGTATAGCCTGTGATAGTATAGAGAGTGTTATTACTTCATAGTAAAGGTGAATGTTTAATACTAACCTCTTCTTGCATTAGAGGATCATCTGGGGTGATATCAGTCAGAATCGTTGGAGTTATCAGTAGACTTTCTTCACAAAATTCCCCACCAAATGCAGGTTTTCGGTTTCCCACAAGTTCCTTCAAATGTCTAGAATGGAATAATTATTTTGAATCCAAAAATGACGATGTGTAATGTAGAGTATAATGCTTCTTTACTTAATCTTGAATAAGTTGAGTTTGTGGTTTATTCACTTATGTAAATTTGATTACATTTAAATTAACAACATTGCTGTGAGAAATATCTCCCAACTTCTACAGATGTCATTTTTTTATGACATAATTGTCAATTTCAGAAAAAGTGAAGAAAAAAGAGGAAATAGAAACTGAGGGTAGAAGGGGGGAGAGAGAGAGAGAAGGGGAGAGAAGAGGAGAGGAAGTGGGCGAGATACATATGGAAAAAGACGGATAGATAGCCAATCCCACCTATTTTTTCCAGCAACTTCTGCTGTGGCTACATGGAATTGATTGTGTAGTCCCTTCTTGTGTAATTTTTCTTTATGTCCTTTTTGTACTTCTTTCTTTGTTTTCCCTTTTTTCTCTGCTCTCAATACTCCCTTGTTCCTAACTGTCACTAGCAGGGTTTCCTTACTTTGGGCTAGGTATCTCATTAAGATTTGAGTTTGAGAGCTTAATAATATCATTATTATTATTGTTATTATTATTATTGAGTGAGAGAGCAGTTCATGCCATCAAAGTGACACTGGGGTAAAATATACGAAGCCCAATATACCCATCATGACTACCCGTCTGATAAGGGTACACCAGGCACATGCATCACAACCATATGTGCGCGACATGGTGATCTCATATCAAGATAAACAGCACATGACCTTGCAGGTGGGGCCCAGTTAGAATTTTCTTCAGGTTGAGTAGCCCATCCCGCTCAAAAGGTCCCTGAATAAGGGTTGTTTAAGGATGTTGAAAGAACCACTCATGTTTCCAGAGGTGAATTATTCAAACCCCAAAGAATCCCTCTCAACACATGGCTATGATGCTCCCCCACTACTTCTGCTCATGATCAGAGATGCACATATCGTCAGCCACTAAGGGACATGCTCAACTGGTTAAGGCCAAACAACTGACAAGCAAATCTGTGGTATTGAGCAGAATATTTGCTATAGCCCATCTTTTATACCAAGACAAAACAATGTATATGATAACACTTCCAATCAGTTAAGATCAGAAGCCATGAGAGCCACTGCCTGGTTATTATTATTATTATTATTATTATTATTATTATTATTATCATTATTATTATTATTATTATTATTATGAAGGCAGTGAGCTGGCAGAATCATTAGCATGCCAGAAGAAATGTTTAGCAGCATTTTGTCCACCTTGACATTCTGAGTTCAAATTCCACCAAGGTCAACTTTGCCTTTCATCCTTTCGGGGCTGATAAATTAAGTACCAGTGAAGCACTCGGGTTGATGTGATTGACTAGTCCTCTCCCTCCAAAATTTCAGGCCTTGTGCTTTTATAGAAAGGATTATTAATATTATTATTATTCAGGTGGGAAGCTAGCAGACTCGTTAGCATGCTGGACAAAATGCTTAGAGGCATTTCTTCCTGTTCTTTACATTTTCAGTTCAAATTCCACCAAGGCTGACTTTACCTTTCATCTTTTTGGGGTCAATAAATTAAGTACCAGTAAAACACTGGGGTTCATGTAATCGATTAGTCCAATGAGTCCAAGTACTGCATTGTCCTCCAATGTCTGCTTTGGCATGGATGTCCTTCCTTATGCCAAGCACTTTACAGCATTTAAAAACAAATTGTTTTCTTTGGCCAGAGGATTCTGAACATTTTCCTGAGGCAGTGATTGAGGCTGGTTTTTATATGCCTCCAAATCTCAACCCCATACAAACAGAACTGACTTCGCACTTGTATTGAAGATGCAGAATAAAGTGTTCCTGGAAATGAGTCTCAACTTCCAGATGTTGCTCTGTAGGTGGAATGCAACCTCACAATTTGCTAATCTTGGCCTTCATATTAGTGTTGTGTTATCTGTTTGGTCAAGGATGATGCCTAAATATGAGCTTGTCATTTTCTCAGCTGGGTTACCCTTAATATGTACAGGCTCTATGATGGTAGTTCTGAGATCATAACCTTGTGTTACAATGATCACATCAATTTGTACAAATATTTCACTGAGATTAATTGTCTTCTCTTGCATCTAGCACAGACAGTGAGACAACAGCAAAAGGTCATTCCTGTACAAAGCATCTAACTCTGTTAGAATCTGCATATGTTTATGAAACAATTGCACCAATAATATCCAAATCCATAATAGATACCCTGACATGTAGTTCTGTAATGTTAATAAAATTATTACATAATTATAAAAAGCAGAAAGTAAGAATTTTAGATGACAACAAAGGAGACAAAATAAGAAGGGGGTGAAAAGAAAAGAAAATAATAACAACAAAATATAATATTGGCTTCATAATTACTGGAAATGCTTTTTATGAATGATGCGTCCATAGTCCTTCGTTTCATGTATTGAATCACTATAAAACATTTCAAAAGCTTCAATCAACTTTTCAACAAATGGTCCCTGAAAGGAAGAATATCACAGTCAATTCCAGTTTTTAGGAGGAGGAGGATCATCATCATCAGCAGAATTTATTTATTTATTTATTTATTTATCTATTTATTTATTATCATTCTTCTTATCAGGGTAGTGAGCTGGCAGAATTGCTAGCATGCCAGATCAAATGCTTAGTGACAGTTTTTCTGACTCTATATGTAAGTTCAAATCTCATTAAGGGTAACTTTGCCTTTCATCTTTTTGAAGTCAATAAAATAAAGTACCAGTGAAGTACTGAGGTCAGAGTAATAGATTCTCTCCTCAGCATTTCTGGTCTTGTGCCAAAATTAGAAAGAAGAACTATTATCTTTATCAATTAATTTTAATATAGTGAAAATAACAGAACATTGCAATTCATTGCAGGCAGTGTATGTAAATGTGCATAAATACATACATATATAGGCACATGCACACATACATATGCATACAGACATATGCATACACACACCACACACACACACACACAAACACATATATACTATTATACTATTCTCTTATAATTATAAATTTGTTCCATCCATAGAAAGTGCTCTCTTTCGCCTTACGAGCTACAAGGTATATCCAACAGTTCTGGTGCCACAAAAAGCATCCAGTCAATTCTGTAAATAGCTGATAAATCAAATTGGGGACAAAACAAGAATATATATACAAATGTATTTATACATATCAACCAATGGGAAAGTTTCTATAAGCTCATTAAACTTGTTAGAAAAAGGAGCTAAATCTTTCAAATCCACACAATAATTTAAAAAAGGAAAGAGATTATGGATAAGATAGTTCGAGATAAAGTATGCTTGAAAAAAAAGACAAGATGGTCATATCTGGAATACATTTAATCACGAGTTTTATGTTTTAGGATTGGTATGAAATGAACAACAGCAATGACAAATGATATTTTGGGAAGTATTCCTTAAATTCCACGTGGTGTTATGTTAGAATGTTAATACAAATAATTGTACCTGTAGTTCCTTTGAACACATCACATAGTCTGGTGCAATACATATCTGGCCACAGTTAACAGTCTTCCCCCAAAGAATACGATTTGCTACATTCTGTAGGTTACAATCATCATCAATATAAGCTGGGCTGAAAAATAGAAAAATGACTAGCATGAAGTATTGGAGTAGAACATCATGGTTAATAATGATCTGGAGGGAAAAAATACTTGTAATAAGTAACTGGATGCAAAGAATACAGGCAGCAAGGGTTTTCAGTAATTTAGATAATGATGGTAAGTGGCAAGGGTGGAAGGGAGTAATATAGAGTATAAGGTCTTGAAAATAATAAGGGCCAGGACAATAAAATAATCTGTAATAAATGTTTAGCAGAGAGAAATCATCATCATCATCGTTTAATGCCTGTTTTCCATGCTGGCATAGGTTGGCTGGTTTGACTGAGGCCTGGATGCTCTTCCTCACTGGATGCTCTTCCTCACACCAACCACTCTGAGAATGTAGTGGGTGCTTTTTACGTGCCATTGGCACAGGAGCCAGTCAGGCGGTCCTGGCATCAATCACATTCAGATAGTGCTTTTTACATGTCGCCTGCACGGGAACCAGTCAGGAGGCAATGGCATCAACCACAGTTGGGTGGTGCTTTTTTTGTGTCACCGATACAGGAAACAGTCAGGTGGCCCTAGGTAATAAAGGTCTGGAGAAGAAATACAGGTAATAATGATCTGAAGAAGAAATACAGGTAATAAGAACCTGGAGAAGAAATACAGGTAACAAGGGTCTGGAGAAGAAATACGGGTAATAAGTCTGGAGAAGGTAAGACTATTTTGGTCGGTTGCTTGATACAACAGTCACCCACCTCTTATTTGCAATGCTTTAAACTTTTGCATATAAAGTTTTGCTTTTATCCCATGAGGTTTCAGTGTAGTTAAAACTATTTAGTACAAGTGAATACAATGACCCAGTATTTGGCAATGATATAGTGTTAATAATGGATTCTGTTTTTGTTACTAAGCCAGTATGGAAAGAGAGGACTATAGTTGATTGACTCAACCTTAGTATATTACTGATACTAATTAATCACCATGGGATAAAAAGTTGACTGTGATGAGATTTGAATACAGAACATCAAGAGAAGGAACTAAAAACTGTAAACCTTTTATTCTGAAACTCTACTGCTTTTGCTTAGAAAAGGAAAATTGATAGATTTACTCACAAAACACAAGGTAGTTTGTGCTAAACAAAATGAGTGAAGAAGGATGCATAATAATGCATAGACCTTTTGTTTTGCAATGAGAGGAGAGTGACTGTGTCTATGCTAATTATCAAGCATCAATTATCAGTATTTTAATCATAAATTACATATAATTGTCAATTATTAAGTATCAGCCATATTGAAGAAAGATATATCTCACACCTTGGTGTGATTTCATTCACAAATACAAAATTGTGTATTGTGTTTAAAATAGCAAACAAAATCAAGCAGAGTTATATGCCTTGATCAATTCAAAAATGCATTAGTAATAATTTGACTCCTTCCCTGTCCATGTTTTCTCTTCTTTGATCTGCAAAAGTTCAAGCTCAACATCATTCCTCACCTGTCTGAGAGGACTATGTCAACTGCACTGCTTCTTTTGACAAAGAAAAGAAAGAATCGCAGTAAAAGAATACAAAACATTTTCTATGACTCTCAGAAAGAGCATGGGAGGAGTTATAGATTGTAAATTTTTTTCATATATAAAGTGAATATATGCATGAATGTTCAAGTTGTGAGCTACAGTTTGCATGTATGTAGCTGGAATTTTTCATAAGGACATACCTTTTCAAGGAAAAACTCATGGGTTATGCAATATTTATTGAACTGTGTTCTTTTTAGTTTCTGACAGAAAAACTAATAATTATTGTGTCACCATGGACAGAAATATATGTTGGTAAAAGTTACTGATCAAAGTAACCCATTTAGAGTAATTTCATATACAAGGACAGTATCTTGAAAAAAAGTATATTTTCCAAGAAAATTTCTAAAAAAATGTAAAGTAAATTTTTATTTTAAACTCTGCATTTGTTTGTATCATTGCACATTTTTATGAAGCTCAACTCAAACCATCTTCTGAATGACTTCAATGCTACAATTATGAGTGAATCTACATTTCTCAACCAACTCAAGACTGTAAGCTTTTGACCCAAAATATAGTGAATTCATGTGATAGTCACTATCTTAGGTAATAATAAATAACAATTTCTCTTTCCAGCTCCATCCAATTACACCCTGTCTCTTTTCTAAAATGTGAGTTGTCATGCAGCTTATTTGCAGCGAAGAACCTGTTTTGCTCAGGCCCATCTTTCACACTTTTACTCATCATCTCCTAGCATGAAGCTGCTCCATCAGGGTTCATAGCATGATGATGACAACAATGATGATGAGGATGATGATGATGACAACAACGACAATGATGATGATGATGACAATGATGACAACGATGATGACGACAATGACGACGACAATGATGATATCGATAATGAAACGTGTGCAAGGCCAAGTACCGCTGCTGGTGAAAGTTTCTGCTATTCCACCACCTTCTAAGTCAGTAACTATACTTGCTGCTTTATTCCTGATGCAGCAGAAATAAGCAAGTCAAGTGATTCAGAGATTAAGCAATGATTAAAGATAATTCAGTTGACTGAACAGATCAAATTACTAATACCCAACTAGTAATGAAGGTTACTTACTGACCTGTTATGCTCAAGATGCTAACCTTGGTCTGATACTTAATATTCATGGCCTCCAATAACAGGAGGATGAATTGTATCATCATAATCTTTCATACAATCAGACTCATTATTTCAAACTATCATTTATTTTACTTTAGCATTTATCTCGCTCTTCTTGCTACTTCTGTGTGCAAATTCTGCTGAAATTACTTTACACATTCACATTCACATATATATATCTTTTATCTCTTACTTGTTTCAGTCATTAGACTGCAGCTGGGGCACTGCCTTGAAGAACTTTTAGTCAAATGAATTGACCCCAGTACATTTTTTAAAGCCTGGTACTTATTCTATTGGCCTCTTTTTGCTGAACTGCAAAGTTATGGGTAGGGGTGTAAACAAACGAACACTGGTGGGAGACAATAATAGACACACACACACACACACACACACACACACAATGGTCTTCTTTCAGTTTATGTCTACCAAATCCACTCACAAAGCTTTTGGTCAGTCTGAGGCTTTAGTAGAAGATGCTTGCCCAAGGTGCCATGCAGTGGGACTGAACCTGGAACCATGTGGTTAGGAAGCAAGCTTCTTACCACACAACCATACCTGTGTCTATATCTATATCTATATATATATTGATATATATTGTTTTAATGCTGGAACTCGAAGTAGATAAAACGATATATAATAGCATGTAGAATATTAGGTTAAAAAAAAACCTTGGATAGAAAAAGAATGTCAAAGGCTGCCCATTGAAACTCAAATTCACACCTTCTATGAACATAACAGAAGATGTGGGTTTATAACAACCCTTTGAGTTTTCTTTATACATTTTAGAAGCTCTTTTGTTACTTGAGAGAAATTACACATAGTTTTATCTACTTCGAGTTCCACTGATAAAATGATTTATTTCATACCTCTCAAAGTTTCTGGGCAAAAAATTCTTATAATGTAAACAACATACTATTCCTACTAAATGATGATGATGTATGTCATCATCATCATCATCCATTAATGTTCATCGAGTTTGCTTTTGATTTTGTCCATTTTGTCCATTTTCACTTGCCTCAACAGGTCTTCACAAGTAGAGTTATGTGTCCCAAGAAGGAAGGTATGCATAGGTGGACTGACTACATCCCAGGTAGTGGCCATGGGTTATGGCCTCACTTGTCCAGCCGGGTCTTCTCACGCACAGCATACTTCCAAAGGTCTCGGTCTCTGGTCATTTCCTCGGTGAGACCTAAAGAGCGAAGGTCGTTCCTCACCACCTCGTCCCAGATTTTCCTGGGTCTGCCTCTTCCACAGGTTCCCTCAACTGCCAGGGTGTGGCACTTTTTCACACAACTATCTTCATCCATTCTTACTATGTGTCCATACCAGCATAGACGTCTCTCTTGCACACCACATCTGATGCTTCTTAGGTCCAACTTTTCTCTCAAGGCACTTACACTCTGTCTGGTATGAACACTGACATTACACATCCAACGGAGTATACTGGCTTCATTTCTTGCAAGCTTACGCATATCCTCAGCAGTCACGGCCCATGTTTCACTGCCATGTAGCATGGCTGTTCGCACACATGCGTCATACAGTCTGCCTTTTACTCTGAGAGAGAGGCCTTTTGTCACCAGCAGAGGTAAGAGCTCTCTGAACTTTGCCCAGGCTATTCTTACTCTAGCAGTTACACTTTCGGCACATACACCCCCGCTACTGACTTGGTCACCTAGGTAATGGAAACTATCTATATCCGGAATTACAAAAGACCTCCAGCCATAGAAACAAAGCCAAAACACATGACTGAAACCCAATGAAGCTTTCCAACATGCCAGCTCTAGCCAAACAGTCCAACACATGCCAGCATGGAAAATGGACTTTAACCCTTTTGTTACCAACCCAGCTGAAACTGGCTCTGGCTCTGAGTACAAATGTCTTGTTTTCATAAATTATGAATTAAAATCTTCCACCAAACCTTAGTCACAATTTATGTTCCTAACACTAGCTGAATGATAGCTAAGTTATTTTACTAAATTCTTTGTTATATTTACAGTAATTGAATGAAACACAGCATCTTAAAATAAATACAGTAACGAAAGGGTTAAAGGATGATGATGATAATGATGATGATGACAATGACGACGATGATAATGACGATGATGATGGTGATGCACATTTATTGCTGAAAACAATAAAGAAGGATGAAAATAATAATGTTTTAAAATTTGTTTTCAGAAAAATCTTACCATTTACCACCCAATTCTAAAGTAACAGGGGTTAGATGTTCTGCTGCACTTTTCATGATAATTTTACCAACTCGACTACTACCAGTGTAGAATATATGATCGAATCGTTCTTGTAAAAGTTCCTGAGTTTCTGGAATTCCTCCATTGTAGACTTTAATGCAGTCCTAATGAAAGAGTATAAAAGTGATATATGTGTGATGTAATTGAAAAATTAACAGACTATAGTTGTTAGAAAAATTATTTATGTTTCTAAAAGTGCTATAAAAATATACGTATGGCAATTTTCAAGTCTAAAAATATAATTCTTTGCAATATGTAAAAACCACAAGAAATTTTTGTTCAATGCTCCAACATTCTTCCCTTCTTTTTTTTTTTTTTGTCATTCTGTATGGACTCATATTGGCTGTTACTGATCAGTGGCATATGGTAGTTGTTGTCATTGGGTGTGCTGCCACACTGAATAACATTAATATTGCTCAAATTAGGCATACAAACTGTGTATTTCTATTCAAAATGCGGTGTCCAAGATGTAAATAATATAAACTTAATTCAATTGGGATACAGCTATATGGCACTAAAGTAAACAAAATAAATAACACCCTATAAATTGCAAGCATTCTAAAATAAACCATAATTGTCTTATGCATTCACACTGAAGAATAAGAAAGCATATAATTTTGCTTGCTTAAATTACTTATATGCAAGTTCTATTCTATAAAGTGTTCAATAACCTCATCGTACAATGAGGCACTTTATTATTAGTTTTGAAAACAAATTAAGATCAAAGTAATATAATGATATTGATATTGCAAGAAAAAATTATTGTAAAAAAACGATAGCTTTACTTTAGGAATTTTGAATTAATTTAAACGTATAACTTCTCACCATGAAAACAAACATGTGACCATGCTGTCAAAGCTGTCACACACCCTTCACCATTAATTTTTTGCCATTCTCCCATTATCCTACAATATGCTTGGTACCATATCATGATACAACACACTGTGAGGTGTGCAGTGTTATTTTAGGACACCCACCACCAAATTTGAAGCAGAGGCAGAACAAAAGTTTTCCATCATGATTTGTGGTTAAACTAATGAGTAAGGTTAATATTTATAATGAATTTGTCACTTCCAATGAGTGTGCAGTGCACACCTAGCACACCCAGAATACACACACCTGTTACTGATGTCTTAAGGTATTCCTCTAACATCTATATGCATTGAATTATCTCTATATCAACTGTGTATTGTGTGTGTGCGTGTGTGTGTGTGTGTGTGTGTGTGTGTGTGTGTGTGTGTGTGTGTGTGTGCGTGCGTGTGTGTGTGTGTATTTGTTCATACACACATGTTCACATACACACAGACACATACTTTATGTAAGTTTGGATTAGATAAAGTCTGAGTGTATTCTTTAAGCAACACTCAATATGAACTGGTTATCTACCAGCTCATTCCAGGTTTTCCTGGGTCTGCCTTTTCCACAGGTTCCCTCCATTGTTAGGGTGTGATACCTCTTCACACAGCTGTCCTCATCCATAAGCAACACATGACCATACCAGCACAATCGTTTCTCTTGCACACCACATCTGATGCTTCTTATGTCCAAGTTTTCTCTCAGGGTACTTACACTGTTGGGTATGCACACTGACATTATGCATCCTGCAGAGCATACTAGCTTCATATCTTTCAAGCCTGTGCATATTCTCAGCAATCACAGCCCATGTTTCTCTGCTGTGTAGCATAGTGTTCGCACACATGCATCATACAGTCTACCTTTCACTCTGAGTGAGAGGCACTTTGTTATTAGCAGAGGTAGGAGCTCTCTGAACTTTGCCCAGGCTATTTTTATTTTAATAGCTACACTCTCAGAGTATCCACCCCCGCTACTGACTTGGTCACCTAGGTAACGGTAGTTATCAACTACCTATAGTTTTTCCCACTGGCATGTGATGAAATCTGTTTTCTGTACATCTTTGGTGTCTATTGCCCCTGTGCATCTGCCACACACAGAAACTATCTTCCCAGTTAACCTTCCTTTGATATTGCTGCACCTCTTACATGTCTATAGCTTACACTGGGTACATCAGCATAGAGGTGCTCCCAGGGACAGCCTATTTTAAATTCCTCTGTTATTACTTGGAGGACAATGATGAATAAGAGGGGGGTCAGGGGACTGATCCTTGGTGGAGCTCTTATTCTACCCGGAATTCTTCACTATATTCATTGCCAACCCTTACCTTACTGACAGCATCCTTGTACATGGCTTGTACAGCTCTCACCAACCACTCACCTATCTCTAGTTTCTGCATTGACCACCAGATAAGGTATCGGGGATCCCTGTCAAAGGCATTCTCCATGTCAATGAAAGCAAAGTACTGAGGTTTATCTTTGGCTAGGAATTTCTCCTGCAGCTGTCTTACCAGAAATATAAGCATCAGTGGTGCTTCTCTCTGGCACAAACCCAAACTGCATCTCATCTAAACTAACTCTTGCCCTAATTAATTATATATATGATTCTAGATGCTTCTACACATGATAAACTGCTACACCATGGAGAAACTGACAATTTTCATCATCAAAATTAGAAGCTTTTATCTGTGTTAATTGGTTTGTGTCTATACACTCAAAGAAGTTCAACTTCTACAATGAGAAAACTATATCTGTGTGTGTGTGTGTGTGTGTGTGTGTGTGTGAGTGAGTGAGTGAAAGGGCTCTCTTATATATGTACATGCGTGCACACACACACGTGCACACACACGTGCACACACACGTGCACACACACACGTGCACACACACACACACATACACACATAGCTAGAAAGTGTGTAAAATAATATTAAGATGAAATTTGAGAATAACTACTGTAAAATATATCAAAAGTCTTCCTTACTGAATCCAGATAATTGTGTAGGAGTCTTGTTATTACTTCAGCAGAATGAGGTGCCAACTCTGACGGTTTCACCACAGCACAGTTACCTACCAATTATAATTTCAAAGAAAAGTACAGAATATATTTATGTATACAAATATGCACATAGCTGCAAAAAAAAAAAAAAAAAAAAAACAGGTCACTGTCTACAGATTCAGTTTCTGTTTGGTTTAAAAAAATTTTTTTTTTGGTTTTTATTTATTTATTCTTTTTATTTTGCATAACTGCATAACTGAATTAAGCCATAAGTTTGTGAATACTCACCTGCAGCTATGGCACCGATCAAAGGTAGGATGCACAGCTGGAAGGGATAGTTCCAAGCGCCCATTATTAAAACAACACCCAAAGGTTCAGGTTTAACAAAACAGTCATCCATTATGTTTAATAAACCTCGATCAACCTGTGATTGAAGTAAGAAAGTGAAGGTTTTAAAGAAAAATTAAGATGTTTTACTCTAATGTAATGATGGGAATAAAAATTTGTTAAATTAACACAAAATCATGAATTTGGAAGGGAAATGCCCTTCCTACCAACTTTTTAAAAGAGTGTGTGAGGCACATATCTATAAATTTATGTATGTATATTCATTCATTCTAACATGTGTAGGACAGGAACTTATCAGAAGCAAAATTTGCTCTTCTTGTTGCTAATATATCAATGTATCATGTATCATCACCTTGATATACATATATATCTATATCTATATCTCTCTCTCTCTATATATATATATATATATATATTGGTAAAAACGTTAAGATAACAAAAGAAAGAAAGAGACCTCAATATTATGTAAATAGAGGATGGCCAGATAACTGAAAGATGGCGTTGTGGATTTCCACTTCGGCATCCGAAACTCAGAGTTTTATCTTGGCTATTGAATAATGGTAACATATTAATTTACAGATATATATGTAATATTATAACAATAATTAATTAATTAATTAATTATTGTTATAATAATATATAAAAAAACTGTTTGCATAAGTTTTTACCGAATATGGTTCTTTTCCATACCGAAACTACTTTGGTAAAATTTGTTAATTTATTAAATTAATAATTTTTTTACCCTATGTCTGTAATGAGTATATATATATATATATATATAGCAATTAAGGACAACTACTTAATAAGGAAAACTTAACAAGAAATTGTCAGGTAGATAGCGTGAAAACCTCATAAGAGAAAAAATTTCGAAAATAATTATTTCTTATTGAACATATTAATTTATATATAGAGGGCATTATACATATGTATGTATAATGCCCTCTATATATAAATTATATATATATATATATATATATACTTCTTCTTTTACTTGTTTCAGTCATTTGACTGCAGCCATGCTGGAATACCACCTTTAGTTGAGCAAATCAACCCCAGGACTTATTCTTTATAAGCCTAGTGCTTATTTTATTGGTCTCTTTTGCTGAACCGCTAAGTTATGGGGACATAAACGCACCAGCATCAGTTATCAAGCAATGCTGTGGGGACAAACACAGACACACAAACATACACACACACACACACACACACACACACACACACACACACACACACATATATATATACAATGGGCTTTTTACAGTTTCCATCTACCAAATTCACTCACAAGGATTTGGTCAGCCGAGGCTATAGCAGAAGACACTTGCCCAAGGTACCATGCAGTGGACTGAGCCTGGAACCATGTGGTTAGTAAGCAAGCTACTTACCACACAGTCACTCCTGCACCTATATATATATATATATATATGTAAGTCGTCTAAGAGTCCATAAGTCAAAATAAAAATGCACTCAAATAGCTGTCAATTGAGTGGGTATATTATCCGAAGTGTACAGTATTATATATCCATTACGACCAATCTTCGCGCTAGGGATTCAGTGAACTGTTATGTAGCAACCTGGTTATGTAACCCTGCACTCATCAGAGGTAGCCATTGTAGAATGAAATATTTCGACTGCTCTTATATATAAATGTATATCATCATCATCATCATCATCATTGTCATCATTGTCATCATCATCATTATCATTTAATGTCTGTTCTCCTTGCTGGCATGGGTTGGACGGTTTGACTAGGGCTGGTAAGCTGAGGGATTACACCAGATTCCAGTCTGATTTGGCATGGTTTCTACAGCTGGATGCCCTTGCTCATGCCAACCATTCTGAGAGTGTAATGGTGCTTTTACATGTCACTTTCACAACTGCAATTTCATTTGGCTTGATAAGTCTTCTTCTCAAGCATGGCATATTGCCAAAGGTCTCAGTCATTTGTCATTGCCTCCATGAGGCCCAACGCTTGAAAGGTGCTTTTTACATGTCACCAGCATTGGCTACATTGCTTCCAAGAGGCCTAATGCTCAAAAGGTGTTTTTTATGTGCCACCAGCACAGGCGCCAGTTATGTGATACTAGCATTGGACATGACTATGATTTCACTTGGCTTGATGGTTCTCCTCAAGCATGACATATTACCAAAGGTCTCAGTCACTAGTCATTGTCTCAGTGAGGACCAAAGTTTGAAGATCATGCTTCACCACCTCGTCTCATGTCTTCCTGGGTCTATCTCTACCACAGGTTCTCTCCACAGTTAGAAATTGGCACTTTTTAACACAACTATCCTCATCCATACACATTACATGACCGTACCAGTGCAGTCGTCTCTCTTGCACACCACATCTGCATATATATACACACACCAAGGTTCCTATTTTGATTCCAAGCAGTGACCTGAATGATAATAATAATGACATCGAAAAATATCTTAGCAATGAGAACCCAGGTTCTTGATATAGCCATTCTCCATGATAGATCGCTAGCCACTAAACCTTTTTTATTTTCTCTCCTTGCGTATTTCTGTGTTCCATTCTGTCGAAGAGCATAGGCTCAAAACGTAAAAGACTTTCTCACTTCCCGAGCGTTTAAGTAATACACCTGTTTGTTGTTTACACACCCATCTTCGTCTTTTGTTTTTTTGTAAATTCTCACTATATATATATGCGTGTGGTTGTGAACTGAATTATTCAACCACATACCTATACCTATACCTATATCTGTACTGGAAATTACAGTGGCTCTACACTGTATGACCATTTCCTTTAAGATTTATCAGTTTATATATTTTTGTAGTTCTAGTTATCTATCTGACTTTGTGATTACCCAATATTGGACAGTGAAACATACAAATAAGTGTTCCTGTTTATACCTCATATACCAATCATCTCCATGTTCTACTAGACAATATTCTTTACTGGTTTTTAAAGAAAGAGTTGTAGACATTCTTGATGTAGTCATATTTTGTATTTTATAGGAAAAATACTCAGCAAATTAACATACTAGAGAAAAATACATAGAAAATTATGTATTGTTGTGCCAATAACATATAAAGAAATTGATTCAAATTTTGCTTTAAATTATGTTTTCAAGATGAGGAAATCTTTGAGAGAACTGTTAAGAAATCTTTGTTCACTCTAAACTTTAAATATCAGTTGCTGTCATATAATTTTATTCAACTTTAGAAAATGAAATTTTTTAAAATGATAACAATGTTTATTATTCAACATTGTTAATATTTTGTTAATTAGTTATGTAATGCAAAGGTAAAGTCTTAAAGACTTTTTAAATAAACTACTTCATCTTTTCTCATGATTACTACAACTACCCATAAACCAAATAACCATATTTAATTTGTTTGCTAAACTTAAGTCCAAACAATAATTAGTTCTGTAAATTAGTTTTCTCAGACTGCATATTGATTTAATTAGTTTCAGTAGTGTTGCTGTTATTTGAGTTGTTTCAAAACAGGTCATAGTGATGCAATCAAAGCAATTTATGCCCATGCAAAAAACACTGTAATTAGGTATTTTTACTGGAAAATTGTCTCCAAGGCCAGTCCATCGAGCACTCAGTACAGTCCAGTTACACCAAAGACAACAGACAGTAGGCTTGTAGCCAAACAATCAACTTCTGATGAAAAAATTCAAGGTTAATAACCAGTCTACAGTCTGTGGCTATCTCGTCAAATGACAGAGCAATCGATTGAATATTGTATTTATTTCATACAAGCCAAATAAATTGCCTGACTTTTTATAATGAGAAGCAGCCATCACTTGGTATTATATGATGAGTTATGATGGTGATGCTTTGCTCATTAGTATTATTAGTAATACCAAGAAGAATAATGCAAAAGAAATAAGGTAAGAAAAAATAAAGAAAGAAGAATTCGCAAGGTTGATTTTGACTAAAACTTTGAGATTTTTAGTTAATTTATAAAACTTAGAGTTTTGAACCAAAAGTTAGAAAAAAGGAGTCAATAAAATATTTTCTGAAATTTAAATGGTTTCAGAAAATAAAACTCTTCAATTGCAGTAGGCAATAGATATTTCTTTGATAGCTGAAAACTATCTGATTTTTTAAATCACCAGAGGATGTTGAAAGGTCTTTCTTTTTTGTGTAACATTAATGATAGTTTATATTTCTCAGAAGATCATAAGAAAATTTGAGCCCAGCCCTGCTAGTTCGTAAAACTCTTACCAGCCATAACAGTATCTTTATGATGACTTATTGGAACCTAATTACAGTTGCCTGAGTTGCACAGCAAAAGATAAGTATCTCACCTGTAACACAGGATAATGAGTAAAAGGATATGAATTATTAACTCTTCAACTGGGAGGTAACTAAACTTATTGACCCCACAAAATTTATATTTATAGCTTATGTCTACGAGATTATAGCTGTTGGCAACTACTTAAACAATTTTTAAATGTCAATATACAAAACACACTATATAGACATTAATTTGCTAGAAAAACATCAAAACCTCTAAATATTCAGGATGAAAAATATTACTTGCTGGATTTTATTATTGAAGTTCAATTCCTGTTGGAGACATATTTGGCTGTCTTCTCTTCAGGATCAACTTTTACAGAATGATAGATCTTTTCTGTATAAAACTGGAGATTTTCTGACTTTTAGGTAATTTTTCTGGAATTAAGAATTCCATTTTGCCTTATTGGTATTTCATAAAAATCTATTCTTCAAGATATATCATAACAAATTTTTATTTGCTTGCTACTCATATCTGTATGTTCTATATTAACTATACATGAGTTGGTTATTTCAACTAAACTCCATTTAAGATGTTATATTAAAAAAGAATGTGGGGTGGGCAGAGAGCAAGACAAGGTTAAATCAATGCTATCAAAAAGTAGAATGGACAAATTCAGTACAGCCAATGTCCAGTCTTGTATCCAACTACCAACTTCTGCTGCCTTGTAGATAAGTTTAGAAAATAAAAATGTAAGTGAGTGTACCATAAGAAAAAAAAAAGAGAAAACAATTGTTTAGTAAGCTTAGCACTCATATCATAGATAGTTCTTCATTTAAATAGAGCTCTTGCAGACTTTTATTGTTGTGAATACTTTTTTCTTTACACTACTTCAAAGGCTGTGGTATCAAAATATGGGCAGGCTCCAAGACATTTTAAATTGTTTATGCTACACATATATCAGCGTTCCTTTGCATGTGCATCTTATGTAGACTTATGTAGCCTTTAGTGGCTTCAATCAACAACAGAAGGGAAGCATGGTAGTAGGGAGAGTTATCTAATTTTAGATAATATTCACCATATATTTGAAATTTTACTTCAAGTAAAGTAAAAATAAATGAAAATGAAAATAAATAGGGTTTACTTTTTCTGGTTCCATCCATTCTTTGAGACTGATTATAGCATCTAGTGCTTCCTTTCTGGCAAAAACCACTTCAAAAAACATTGCCTCATTTTTCGGCTGTACCACCAATGATATAATGAAAATAAACAAAAACATAATTTTTTAATAAGAAGTAAAAATAGCTCATCAGCAAAAACTAATAAAGCATTAATTTTCAGATTATAAATTTACAATCCAGCACATGCCAGCATGGAAAAAAGTGATGTAAAATGATATGTTGATTTTGAAATTAAAATTTGTTCAATATTTATAACTGCACTACACTTTCATTGACTTGATCTCTGATCATCTTAGGAAATTTTTGTTACTAGTGGAGTTCATAGTTTTTTCTTTAATTTCTTATATAGGAATAAGGCCAATATTCATAATCCTTTCCAGGGTCTCCAAGCCTGGTGGAGGAGAGAGAGAGAGAGAGGAAAGTATCCTTAAACCAGAAGCCTGAGCCAAATGCTCACAACTAACTGGACTCCACTAAAAGTATTCAAAGATCATATAGTGCTGCTAAATTGATTAAATTCATCACTCATGTAGGTTATAACAGGATTTGAGCTCAGAATGCAAGGAGACAGAATAAATACTATTCTAAAAATTCTGTCAGTTCACTGCCCTAGACTGGTACTTCATATATCAAACCCTGAAGGACGAAAAGTAAAGTTGGCTTTGGCAAAGTTTGAACTCAGAAAGTGGAGAACTGGAATAAATGCTACTGACACTCTGATATCTCTGCCAACTTTAACCCGGCATCATTATTTCTAAGCTACAGGTAATAACATTTGTGTCAACTAAGCCACTAGATCTAAACTTGTGGCCACTAGATTTAAAGATGAGATAACAAAAAATTATATTCTTATTAACATTCTATCTCTGACTTTCATTTTAAATATTGGCAAAAAATATTAATTCAAGTGTTTTAGATTTTGGTAATTTTTGAAAAATTCAGTAATACTTACCCTATGTAAATCTTTCACAAGAGCGTCTTCAATTTCTTGTTGACATTCAGTCAACATTTTCATAATTTTTGACAGCTGGTGAAGTCTCCATTCCACTGGAAGTGTACAACCAGTAGAAAAATTCTGCCGCAGTTCTTTGACAATCTAGAAAACAGACAATTTAAATACGATTTCTTTGAAATTTTACTTCAAAATAAGAAAATATGTAAACAAAAGTTAAGAGAAAGCTAGAAATAGGTGATTCTTGATTGCTTATCTTCTAGTTAAGACACAATTACATTAAAATATCATCTTCCTAGCATTCATCCTTTTCCCTTCTACTTTGAGAAGCAAAACTTTGATTTCATCATTAAGCTAAATAACAAAATTTTAGATATTTAATAAAAAAAATTAAATCAAATCATAACTGAATATTGAGTGATTATTGAAGATTGCTTGAGTGTTCTCCGTTTAATTCTTTTTTTTTTTTTAAATATTTTCTGATTAATTTTCAATGTTTCAATGATTTTCAACTTATTCTGATTCATTTTAACTTCTCAATGTTTATCACTCTTTTTATGCTTTTGTCTTCTTTTAAGTATGTATATACGATACTAAATTATATTTCATTTTTTATCAAGAATTCTTTATTGAAAAGTATGATTTTGTAATACAATATTTTTGAGAATAAACTAAATTTTGTTTATTTGTTTGTCTGTCCCTCTTTCCCTCCACTCATCTCTCCTTCCTTCTTTCCTTCCTTCCAACCTTCTATTTTACTGTCTCTACATACTGAATTTAATGATCCATTAAGCCCAAGGAATCACAAGGGTAACCATGAGTGATAGACCTTGAACAATAACATGACTGGACATGGATCAATGAGAGTACCTCTATGTGTTTGCTGAACCTGCTAGAAATTGCAGGCAAATCTCTCTAACACAACATCCTTCTATCTTATAACAGTACAAAAGGACTCATTGATTTAATGCTGTCTTTGGTATACTATTCCAGAAGAAAAGGTGCTCTGTCATGGTTAGGACTATTTCCACTTCAATCAGTCACAGAGAAAATTCAATCCGTCTCAGTACTAAAAAGTAACAAAATGCAGGTTGAGAAAGCCTTTAAATGGTTGCATGACCTTCTAAAATTAACAGCCAAACTAAGATCAATGACTTCTCTTTGGGTTACTTCCATTAAATAATGTACTCATAAATACACTATAACTTGAAAGAAAGAAAGAAAGAAAGAAAGAAAGAAAGAAAGAAAGAAAGAAAGAAAGAGCTATGTATCTTTCCAGCAACTGCACAAATGGTGGGACACAATATTTCACATACAAATTCTTGGTCAGCAGTCTGCTTTCCAAATTCTAAATCTAGTTAACTCAGAATAAAAACAGTTTATCAATTCACTAATGAACTTAGAAGAATAGATCCTATTAAATTTTACTTATAAATATTTTTGTGTAGTATAAACTAGAAAGTAGACCCCCTTCGATCATGAATGACCATGGAATTACACCTAGAAAGTTCCTCTCTGAGGGACAAGTCTGGGCAAGGATGTTTATAGAAGACTAGCAGTTGGTTATACATACTAGCCTCTCCTCTCCACACCACCACTGTTATTCAAGGGAAAGGCAAAGGCCAATACAGCTTGGCACCAGTGATGTCTCAACTCATTTCTATAGCTGAGTGAACAGGATTAACATGAAATGAAGTGTTTTGCTTAAGAACACAACACACAACCTGGTCTGGCAACAGAAAAAGTCAGCTTGTCCTCAGCAAGACCAAAGACTCCGCTTTACATTATCTTCATTTACCAACCACTTACGGTGTGAACAGGATGCATTTTATTGTGGCACCAACATTGGAGAGATTGTCTTGTCCTTACCAAGACAAAAAAAGTCATTCTATCCTACATTGTTTCCATTTGTTCATCAGTATCAGAAAAGGTGTCTCCCTCATTCTGTAAGAGTAAAAGGGATCTTCTTTCCTGCAGTGTCACCATTCATTCCTTGTTCCCTTGTTCTCCTATGCAATTGAATGGCAAGTAAGCCATAACAAGATGATGAGAGAAGAAAAACTAACAGAATAGAACTAGTGTGTTAGGAGTGAATGGGTTGTAGAAGAGAGAGTAATAAAGAAGTGAGAACTAATTGCCTCTGACACGTAACATGAAAACTAATCTTTTGACAATGAATCCTGTCAAGAGTTAAGTGACATTTCATACTGTTAATATTTTTTTCTAAGGTAGCATGTATTGGAGCACAGAGCTGTGAATTTTGCTGAATTATTGGAGCAAATATTTCCAAGGTGATGATATTCAGCTGTCATTGGTTAAGTCAATTGTTTAACAAATGTTGACACCATGAAGGCATACGGCCAATCATAGAAGCTTTAGCAAGATCCTTAAGTGTTTCACTCACTTGCAATGTTGAGTTCAAATTCTTTCAAAGAGAAAAGTAACTGGAATGTTTTAACATTCATTGTTTTTTAAAGTATATTGGCAGCATGAAGAAATCAAGTAGAGTGGAGAGCATCTCAAAGAAATTGAAACTAGGTTACAGATTTGTTTCAGCTGATCTGGAGTTTTCTTCATACACAGTATACAATACATATATTGTAGTACTTACTGCAGCCAAATCTCAGTAACAGCAAGGGCATGAGCTAAGGAGGTAACATCTACATGGTTATTCAGACTACTAGAAATAGTGGCCAAATCTCCATGTAATCACACCTTAATGGATAAGGTGGTCCCAGATACATTGTGTCTGAATAAAAAAATCAAGATAACCATGGCTGGAATGCCTTTGATCATGGATCTGTTTGATCAGTGAACAACTCTTCATATGAGTGAAAGCTCATCAAGCAATGATAAAAGTCACCTACACACATACACACATGCATGCACACACACACACACACACACACACACACACACACCACACACACACACACACACACACGCACACACACATGCACACTGTTCAATTAGAGGTCAGTGAGAGCAAGATCTGAGAGAGAGAGGTGGGTGGGACTGTTTTCTACATTTCTTCTATACACAGTAATTAAGTTGAGGTGGTGCAGTGTAAGTAACAAAGTCCAAAACGAAGAGTAATTTCATTTGAAATGAGTTGAACCTTGTTGACACTTGTTGAACCTACTATCTATCTATCTATAGAAGCCTGAGAAGTATTGAGGCCAGAGAAAAGGCAGGACAAGCAGATACATTGCTATAGTGTTTGTCCTCAAATATAATAGTGTCTTAGAAAAGAGACTCAATAATAATAATAATAATAATAATAATCAAAATATCAACAACTAAAGGCACCAACAAATAAAACAAAGAGAATTCCAGAAAGTGGAAGTGGTTCTTGACAACTGTGGAGGAAAGAGTGATAGTTGCAATGCGGTAGTAGTAAGAGTAGCAGTAGTAGTTGTCATAGTAATAACAGTGGTAAAAGTAGTGGTGGTGGTATTGGCAGCAGACTTGGTAGTGGTGGTAGTGGTGGTGGTGGTTGTAGCTGTGGTGTGTTAGCAGCAGCAGTGACTGAAGAGGGACAACGGAGGAAGGTGGGGCATGAAGAAGAGAAGGACAAAGAAAGAGGACGGTACAGAGGATGAAGACTCAAGAACTGAAGAAGACAGGGAAAGAGAAAGGAGAGAAATGAGGGAATTAAAGAAGAAGGAAGAGGAGGCGAAGAAGAAAAAGGAAGAGGAAGACGCCAGGAGGAGGAAGAAAAAGAAAGACGAGGAAGAGCAGGAGGAACGGAGGAAAAGAGAAAAGAGAGAAAAAGAAGAGATAAGGAGGAAGAAGAGAAAGAAATAGCAAGGTGACTGGGGTGAGTGAACAATTATGTCAGTATATTATATACACCCTTTCAAATACATGCCTCACTTTCAATCCATGATTACCTAACCCACATACATCCCAATTTCCAAATCATGTCTCCTTCCTTCCAATCCATATCTTCTTTCTAAGTCAGCCCTTCTTTCAACTTACTCCCTTTAGCATGTGTCCCCTTGCAATAGATTATTATCTCACCTCTACAACATACTTCTCATTTCCAACAGGTCTCTATTTCCAATTTATCTAAACCTTACAATATGTTCACCTTCTTCAAATACATATTGTCCTCTCAACTCATATCTTACTTTTCAAAATATGTCTCCAGTTTCCAATACATCCCTTACCAAGAATCTTTTTCTCTTTTTTTCTCTCTTTCTACCACATAATTCTATTTTGTAACACTATTTCTTTAAAAAAAATATCTTGTATGAAATGTCTAAATGTCTGAGATTGCTGTTTATAGATTATAATCTTCTAGGCTTTTAATCTCATCTTTAGAGCATATAAGCATGTCTTACTGGGTTGAATAAGCTGTTGCTACAAGGTGTCTTAAATCTCATGACAATTGACAATGGACATGGTTCAAAACTGGATTCAAACTAAGGAAGTAAATTAAGGACTGTGACTTAATTATCCACAACTCTCAGTTTAGAAATAAGTGCCAGTATGAGGCCATGTTATATATACACAGGAATAAATCTGATGACATGTAGGCATCCAAATGACTGGAGCAAAACATGGTATCAATCTAAATATTGTAAATATATATTCTAAACCTGAAGTTAACTATAATCTGAAATGCCCATCATTTCTAACTAATGTATTCTAATAAAATATGGCTCCACATCCTTCCTATCTTTATTCCCTTCATACTTACATCTTTCATTTCCAATGTGTGTCTTTATTTTCTATAAATGTCCCATCTTCCAAATCAACTAATCTTTCTAATACATTTGGTACTTACACACAATCGTATTTTGATATCCCTTTTCACGTAAAATACACCAATCCGACCATACGACAGGCACCCATGCCAACCCCCTTTGCTTGTGAAGACATGTTGGGGCAAGCGAAATCGAAATCGAAATCGAATTGAACCAGCCAGGATCCCTGGTCTGGTGGTACGTAAAAAGCACTAGCCGACTCGTGGCTGATGCCAGCACCGCCTCAACTGGGTTCCGTGCCGGTGGCACATAAAATACACCAATCCGACCATGGCCGTTGCCAGCCTCACTTCGCACTTGTGCAGGTGGCACGTAAAAAGCACCCACTACACTCACGGAGTGGTTGGCGTTAGGAAGGCATCCAGCTGTAGAAACATTGCCAGATAAGACTGGAGCCTGGTGCAGCCTTCTGGCTTCCCAGATCCCCGGTCGAACCGTCCAACCCATGCTAGCATGGAGAACGGACGTTAAACGATGATGATGATGATGATGTTCTTTCTTTAAAATGTATGATCATTTTCCCAACATAAATTCCAGACCCCCAACACATTTATCCCTTTCAACTTAAAAGTAAATCACTTAAGTGTACCCCAAACCTAATCTGTCCCTAACAACCCATCTTCCCCTACAGCTCATTTTCCTTAGACCCACCTCTTCCCCTACACATCTCTCTAACACCCAAAATACTTGCTGACCTCACTAGTGCTGGTGTCACATTAAAAAATAACACCCAGAGCACTCTGTAAAGTGGTTGGCATTAGGAAGGGTATTTGATTAATGAGAGAGACTAGTATATATAATATATTGGGTCATCCCATAAATAATGCGGTTTTTTGAGTTGTATGAACTAAAAGTTGGAGGGGGACAGGATAAACTACTTGCATCAACTTGCTATAAAAACAGGTAGTAATTTTGCCTTGTTCTCTTTCATAATGTAAGTTTTGAAGAGTGCAGTACGATTTATCAGTTATTTTTTCAAAGCTATAATAGGAGTGACAAAGGAGCATATTTGGCATATTTTTCTTTATGAGTTCAATAAAGGCAACCACAGAAAGTGTGAGGAATATTAATGCAGTAAATGGGGATCGGACAATAAGCATAAACCAGTGTCAACGATGGTTCCAGAAATTCCGAGCTGGAAACCACAGCCTAGAAGACAAGCCTCATCCTGGAAGATCTGTAGAGCTTGATGAGGATGCCCTGCAAACCCTGGTGGAACAAAATCGCACCGTAACTGTTGAGGAACTAGCAGAGAAGATTGGATTTGGTCATTCAACCATTCATCGACACCTGCATGCCATAGGAAAAGTCAGCAAATTGGGTCAATGGGTTCCTCACAAACTTCCTGAGTTTAATCATGTGCAGAGAGTGAATGTGTACTCTTCTTTGCTATCATGTTTCATGAATGAACCTACTTTGGACTGAATAGTGACTGGTGATGAGAAATGGGTTCTCTATAAAAATTCCAAGTGCCAAAGACAGTGGGTAGGGAAAGGAGAAACACCAGCACCCCAGGCTAAAGAAGGTCTTCACCCATGTAAGGTGTTGTTATCTGTTTGGTGGGATATGAAAGGTTTAGTCCACTTTGAACCTTTAAAACCAAACCAAATGATAACAAAGGAGATCTATTGTGAGCAGCTTGAGCACCTTAAGTCAGCGTTAGAAGACAAATGACCATCTTTGGTTTCGAGACTAAAGGTGTTCTTCCATCAGGATAATGCTCAGCCATATACAGCAAAGATAACATTCCAAAGGCTGGAACAGTTTGAATGGAAAACGATGCCCCACCCACCATATTCGCCAGACATTGCCCCATCTGATTATCATTAATTCTGCAGTCTTCAAAATCATTTGGATGGAAAAAATATGAATTTTGCAAATGGGATCAGAACAGTACTGGAGGGGTATTTTTCGTTATGGACAAGTGAATTTTGGAAGAGGGGCCTTGCAAATCTACCACATAGATGGAAAAGCATTGTAGAAAATGAAGGAGAATATATTTTAGGTTAAAAAAGAACTTTATTCATCTTAAATTTGAGAAATAAAAGAAGTATAAAAAAACTGCATTATTTATGGGATGACCCAATATATATATACATATATATGTATATATTCATTTTTAGGAGTATAACTTTTAAGTAGAGAATGCTTTATCTACTTCAAGTTCTACATCTATAAATGAGTTATTACATGTTCTCTAAAAGTCTATAAACTCTTATGATGTTAAACTATATATATATATATATATATATATATATATATATATATATATATATATATATACATATACATATACATATATATATATATACTAGCTGTTAGACTCGGCATTGCTTGTGTTTTCCGTGTTGATGTAAAGCCCACCTCTGCCCTTCTATTGAAATCTTCTATGTTCCACGTGCCAACTATTTTCCATCAAGATGTTATATATGGTTCGGTTGGCTGTTGCAGGATGAGTAGATGTGTGGCAGGCAGAGGAAAAATGGTCAGAGCAGGCAACGGTGTTTTGTTGATGGAGCAGCATATACTGACATCAACTCACTGCCAATGAGCCTCACTCACTTATTGATTTTCATCAAAAACGCACAAAAATTGCAAGAGCAGCAGGAAAAATAACATCGTTATGGCAATTTCCATTCAAACCCCAGATTGAGATCACAAAAATCGATGCCAACTGAGCATTATTGAGTTTTCAAAAAATTCTGGCCTTATTTGAACTTCAGGGCATGTTATCTACTTATGTGCCAAAAATCATTAAAATCGTTTGGATGATGTGGGAGGAGTTACAGTAACCCCAAACACAGACAGACAGACACCATTATATATTTATGTACATAGATATATTAACAATATTAATAATAAAGATTATTATGAAGGTGATGAAGGTTACGGAGAGGGTCATAGCCCAACTAATTAGAGAGAGAGTTAGTTTAGATGAGATGCAGTTTGGGTTTGTGCCAGGGAAAAGTACTACTGATGCTATATTCCTGGTAAGGCAGCTGCAGGAGAAATACCTAGCCAAAGATAAGTTTCAGGTGTGGAAACAAGGATTAGAATCGAAGGGCCTCAGAGTCAATCTAGCTAAAACCAAAGTCGTAATCAGTAGGAAGGTAGACAAATCACAAATGCCTTCAGGTAGATGGCCCTGCTCGATCTGTAGAAAAGGTGTAGGTAGAAACTCTATAAGATGCACCAAGTGTAAGCTATGGACACATAAGAGGTGCAGCAATGTCAAAGGAAGGCTAACTAGGAAGATGGTTTTTGTATGTGGCAGATGCTCAGGAACAATAAACACTGAAAATGCTCTGAGACCAACTTCCGTTACTTTCCAGGGAGAAAAACTAGAAATAGTTGATAGTTTCCGTTACCTAGGTGACCAAGTCAGTAGCGGGGGCGGGTGTGCTGAAAGTGTAACTGCTAGAGTAAGAATAGCTTGGGCAAAGTTCAGAGAGCTCTTACCTCTGCTGGTGACAAAAGGCCTCTCGCACAGAGTGAAAGGCAGACTGTATGATGCGTGTGTACGAACAGCCATGCTACATGGCAGTGAAACATGGGCCGTGACTGCTGAGGATATGCGTAAGCTCGCAAGAAATGAAGCCAGTATGCTCCGATGGATGTGTAATGTCAGTGTTCATAATCGACAGAGTGAAAGTACCTTGAGAGAAAAGCTGGACCTAAGAAGCATCAGTTGTAGTGTGCAAGAGAGACGATTGCGCTGGTATGGTCATGTGGCGAGAATGGATGAAGATAGTTGTGTGAAAAAGTGCCACACCCTAGCGGTTGAGGGAACCTGTGGAAGAGGCAGACCCAGGAAAACCTGGGACGAGGTGGTGAAGCACGACCTTCGAACTTTAGGTCTCACTGAGGAAATGACTAGAGACCGAGTCCTCTGGAAGTGTGCTGTGCGCGAGAAGACCCGGCAGGACAAGTGAGTCCATAACCCGTGGCCTTCTACTTGGGATGGAGCCAGCCTACGTATGCATACCTTCCCTTCTTGGGACACAAAAACTCTACTTGTGAAGACCTGTTGAGGCAAGTGAGGATCAGAATGGAAATCGATCAATGGAAATTGCAGATGTGTTACCAGTGCCGGTGGCATGTCGAAACTCTACTTGTGAAGACCCGTTGAGGCAAGTGAGGATCAGAATGGAAATCGATCAATGGAAATTGCAGATGTGTTACCAGTGCCGGGCATGTAAGAGAACCTTCCGTTTCGCGACCGTTGCCAGCACCGCCCCATTTCGTGTCCGTGCCAGCCTCGCCTGGCCCTTGTGCCGGTGGCACATAAAAAGCACCATCCATTCGTGGCCGTTTGCCAGCTCTGTCTGGCACCTGTGCGGGTGGCACGTAAAAAGCACCCACTACACTCACGGAGTGGTTGGCGTTAGGAAGGGCATCCAGCCATAGAAACACTGCCAGATTTGACTGGGCCTGATGAAGCCTTCTGGCTTCACAGACTCCAGTAGAACCGTCCAACCCATGCTAGCATGGAAAACGGACGCTAAACGACGATGATGATGATGATGATGATTACTATGAAGCTGCATAGCATCATTACCTTTGATTCTTCAATTTATATACCACCTTACATAGACCAACAGATGTTTCAATTGCACCAATTAGTAACCATTGCAATTGCAACCCAACTGTAAGACCATTTTTTCAGGATCTTTATCTAATACCCTTCAATTTGGCCATTTAAAGATTTTCTTTTATCTACTCTGCATTGTATAATGTAGAGCATATTCCGAATACCTGATGGCAAACCGGTAATCCCTTACTATTTACAGATATATATGTGTGTGTGTGTGTTTGTGTGTGTGTGTGTATACATATATAATATAATATAATATAGTATTATATAATATATATCATCATCATCATCATCATTTATCATCCATTTTCCATGCTGGCATGAGGTGGGTGGTTTTACAGGAGTTGACCAACTGAAGAGCTGCTTTGGCTCTATGTCTGTTTTGGCATGGTTTCTACAGCTTGATGCCCTTCCTAACACCAACCACTTTACCTAGTGTATTAGGTGCTTTCACGCAGCACCAGCACAAGTGCTCTTATGTGGCACTGGTATGGGTGCTTTTACGTGGTACCAGTATTTATAAACCTGCAAAATTAGGAATGCTCAGCTGGAGAGGGATGCAGGGGACAAGACTGTATGCAAGGACACCTGCACTTTTACTTAGCTTGACGTGTCTTTTCAAGCACAGCAAACTGCCAGGAGTCTCAGTCCTCTGTCTTCTCCTCTGTATGTCCCAACATCTTTCATCTTTATTTGTTTCAGTCATTTGACTGTGGCCATACTGGAGCACCACCTTTAGTTGAACTAATCGACCCCAGGACTTATTCTTTGTAAGCCTAGTACATTTTCTATCAGTTTCTTTTGCTGAACTGCTAAGTTACAGGGATGTAAACACACCAATGTCGGCTGTCAAGCAATGGTGGGGGTACAAACACAGACACACACCAACACGCACACACACACACACACACACGCACACGACAGGCTTCTTTCAGTTTCCCTCTACCAAATGTGCTCACAAGGCTTTGGTTGGCCTGAAGTTATAGTAGAAGAGTATATCTATGTCTACTCATGATTACATAAGCACTTAAAACTACTTGTGAGCATATATATTACCAAGCCATACTTGCTCACAAATAACAACTGGCTCTTAAGCCTTTAGCATTTAAACCAGCTATATCCAACCAAAATATTCTACCTGTTTTATGTTTAAACTGGTCAGATGTGACCTCTCACACCAATCCTACAATCAGATCCATTGCTGCCAGACTTTGGTGTCGGGTGGGGTGCTTCAGAGATATTGTGAATGGGACTAATTTGTAATAATGTTGAAGTGGAGTTTCAAAATAAATGTAAATATGAGGGTGCATCATTGAATAGTGAGGGGGTAGTGCCATCCAGTACATCCCCTTAGTGATGGGCATGTCTACAATATCATTCTAAAAATTAACAGTTACTGCATCAAAATCACAAAGCTACAAGATAATGCCTGATAATTCATAACAATGTGAATAAATAATCATTACTTTTGGCAAAAGAATATGAATGCAAAAGGGTTAATATATTTTGTAGTCTTCAAATTTTTCAGACTTATGCTTTATATATATCATTAATATTTCTTTAAACTAATGTTGCTTAAAAAACTTAATTTATTTATGGCTTAAAATAGTAACATCCTGAAAAGTTTTGCTTGTTAGGTAAATATTGTTTTTTACTTTAAGGCAATTTTGGTAAATAAGTATACAGGGAACTACATTTACATTGCTATATTACTGGTACTTATATTATCAGCTCTAGAAATATGAGTGCCAACTCCAGAATGATGGAAAACAAAGTTACCTCCAGTAGGGATTTGAACTCAAGACCATAATGGGAAAACATTTAAGTTGGTTCTCAACTATTTCTATCAGCTTCTCTGAATGACAATAAATAAATAAATAAATGAATAAATAAATACATAAATGATATGCTAAATAAACTTTTGTTGTTTAGCCCAAGGTCAGATCAGATGAAGTAGGTTTATGATCAAAAGTTTTGAAGCTATGACCATTCCATCTATTTATCTAGAGCTACAATATTTTCTTTATTAACCAATAAACTTTAGTCCTCAGGAATTGAACAAAAAAGAATGAGACAAAACCATAGAGGGAGAAAAGACAGAAAAAAGAGAGAGAATGTGGGGAGGAAACAAAATGTAGAAGCAACTAACAAATAATTGTAACATAGCTATTAATAATTTGTTGTTCTTCATTCTCAACAGGAAGCAAAAGATGGTGAAGAAAGAAATATCTCCCCACCTCACTTGTTTTGGAGACAGCAAGAAAACATATCTAGACATCTTACAATGGACAATGCTATGTGAAACTGTGGCTTTTATTCAGCAATCAGCTTCTGTTTTTGTTTTTGTTAACAACTTCCACTTATATTTGAAGCAAATATATATACATATATATCTCCTGTATAACTGACTTCATTGATTTATCTTTTACGAAGCTACATGGTGACCTAAGCTGAAAGGTTGAATGGGGAACATAGGTAGTGAAATTTGAATAGAAAAATATCAACTATTAAAGCTTAACAGTGTGTGGTATGGACAATGAAATGTTGATAGTGAAAATTTGTAATTTTACAGAAAAAGTTTGACCATGAAATGGGGATTTGGTGATTGGAACACTAAAAACATCAGCTGAAAGATCTGAACTCTTGATAGCAAAAAGAGGCAATAAGAGATGTGCTTTATAAAGAAATTTGAGCACTGAAAAGATAGCTATGAAACATGAACAATGAAATATTGGTAGTGAAATGTAAGCAATGAGAGATGTGTAGTAAAAGCTTGATAAATAAAATTTGAGCACTAAAAAAAGATAGCTCTGAAATCTGATTAGTCTTTCTGTTTTATTGTTTACACAGAGTCGTGGTGAAAAGATTGGTTGGATACAATGTAAGTGGTCCTTTCTTGGCCCCTTCACAATACTAATTCTTAGAGAAAGAGAAACAAGAAAATGACCCAAGTTTTTGATTGATACTTTGCCTATCTTAACAGAACAATAGGTTAAATTGACCTTTGCAGTATTTGAACCCAGTGCACTGAGAGCCAAAAAAAACCCCATAAAGCTGTAACAACTCAGTCAGTTTGCTAACATAGCAGAATAGTAAAATAAATATTGGCAGAGAAAACTGGACAGTTAAAGACTGGTTGTGAAGGGATTAATTATTGTACATGGTGGAAAATTAATTGTGAAATGTAAACAACAAAACATGGACAGTAAAATTTGGGCCATGAAATATACATTGTGAAAACTGGGAAGTTAATAAAATTTATAAGGAAAGAATAATTTTTCATAAAAAAGAGATAAGTTTTAATCTTGGTTCCTCTTAAATGTTGTCACAAGACATTAACATTTTATATTAAGTTTATATCGACTTCTTTGTACTATTTTAATCCTTAACTCCACCTAGCTTTAACATTAGCCATGTATTTTAATAAGATTAATATTTATTTCCAACAGACTCTTTTTGCATACTTTCTATACAACTTATATTTAGCCATGCAAAAGGTTAAAATTCTGTTGGAATTTGATTTTTTACACAAACCTAAATTTAGTACAAGCTTTAATATCCACAGACTCCTTTTATTACATTGATTTAGCTGTTAAACAAAACTAAATCCCTGGATAAACTAAGTCTTTATGCTTATCAAATGCTTTGGGATTTTTTTTTATTAATTTAATGTTAGATTATTCTAACCAATCTGTTTAACTTTTTATAATTATTTATGCATTTGGAATGAAATGCTTACGGCTACATATATGCAAGCATGGTTGTATGGTTAAGAAGTATACTTGCCAACCATGTGGTTTTGGGTTCAATCCTACTGCATGTTAGACACTTGGGTAAGTGTCTAACAAGAAATTACAATTTATTAATATATTGCAATTTCCTGTTATGTTAATGATAGAGACTACATTTTTAACCAGTATTTAAATCTAGAAATATGTCTAGGAATTGAGTATACTTAGATTTGAAATTACTGTGAATAATTCCCAATGTGAAATGCAGTGTATTGTTTCAAGAAGTTTCAGCATCTAATAAAATATACAATCTCTATGAATTGAGTATTTTTCCTTTGTTTGTAAATACAATAATTCACCAGTCCTCATATCTGCAGGTGTATATAACTAGACCAAAGAATGAAGAGAGTATAACATGTTCAAACTGTTGCACTGGTACATCACTGCATTTTGGAGTGTGCAATATGGTTCCCAAGTTGGTAGAGACATGGAATAACTTGGGAGATGGCGCAATATGTTGCACCTTGTTGTTCAAGCAATTAAATAACAACAGCTATATAACACAACCCACAGCATTCTCTATATACAATTGCCATCCCTTCCCCCAAATAACACATGTATTTTTTACTTAATCTCCACCTGTATTAAAGCACATCTTACACACCATCAACAACATACACAACCCACATTCTACACAAGTACCACAACAATAATATAACACAATCTAAACAGCACATACTCTAGATCAGTGGTTTTCAACTGGGATCCATATAGCCCTTGCATATAAGATTTTGTTGTTAAAATTTATCTGCAGTAAATTTGTTATACTTCTACAATTCACAAAAAATTTTAACAATTTTCTTTTTACAATTTCAAATAATATTTAATTCTAAAAATATATGATTTTTTAAACATTGAAAGGTTACGGGTATCCATCTGAATAAAATAGGACTCAAAGGGGTCTACAGCTAAAAAATGGTTGAGAAACACTACTCTAGATAAACACCATCTAACACTAAAGTTCATAACACAACTCTTACAACATATACAAAACCCTCATCATCCCACACAATAACATAACTTACATTGCACATGATCTTCACAACAGACAAAACAATATACGAAAAATCAGAAACAACATAACAAATCCCATAACAAAGCAAAATTGATGTAGTATAGAACACAATTCTACATTGCTAGAAGAATGTTATTCACATTTCAGAAAGAAAAAAAATGGAGATGCATTTGAGGTGCAGTAAAAATTCACTTGAAACTGGTGAAAATATTTCATGTTCAAAACTTGATAACATTAATAAGAATTTTGTTATTTGCTTTAAAGATACTGAAAAAGATTGCAAAAATAAAGGAATTCCAACCACGTTTTGTGGTTTGTTACAACAGCTTCTTTATAGGTTCCAGTAGCTAAAGACATCATCAGGAGGAACCAGGTCCAGTTTCGGCCCCTACTCTGCTACCATTTTCGATGTGGCGCCCCCACCGTATCAGAAGTGTCTTAACATTTGGTGTTGAGTGCATTTCTTCTTTCTTCTTTTTTCTTTTGTTCTTTGGTTTCTTTGATGCATCGTCGACAAATGTCAGCAGGCGACTAACCATCCTGCCAAATATCCCTTTAAATACTTGCTGGTAGGCTCCAGCAGCCAGCACCAGCTAACTATCACATGACACTGTGTAAGCTTCAACTGGCCAATGGAGGGAAGGGCATGTAGTCTTAGCCCGTGCCCTCTCTAAACCTGCCTTCCAACGGTGTCATGTTATTTTCATTTCCAGCCAGAGCCAACCAGCTGTTTGGTGGTACAAGCCTTCAAACCAGGTAGAGGGTGTACTATGAACAAGATCACTACCTTGGCCCACCTGTCAATTAGCGATGCTGCTTAAGTGTCAGCCAGCCTCACCTAGCGATGCTATTTCCCAGTCGGCATGTTATGGCTTTCAAGCCATTTTGGATCTTCTCGCTTCAGCCATATATAGAAGCTGGCTTTTTCAACTGCCTCCTGTATCATCCTTATTACTTCTCTCACTCTGAGCTCGAAAATACAAACCTTCTTTTAAATAATGTCGTAATTTTCCTTTCAATGAAGCCTCTAGCCCCCACTGCCATGTGGCAATACTTGACAGTCCATCCCTGTTTTCCACACTCTTCAGTTAATCTCTCATACCTCTTCTCCTTCTGTTGCTCTGCATTAGCAATATTCTCTTCCCATGGCGCTGTCAGCTTTTGCAAAATTCCAATTTTCCATTCTGTGTTCCGTAGGATTAAGTCTGGTCTTTTTGTTGCTTTTATGAGTGGAAATATTAACAGTCTTTCCAAATCTGTAGCCAGCTCTCAGTATCCCCTCCACCTTTCGTCTGTCTTGTATATTTTATTTGAAGGCCTGGCCTTATGTCCTTTTCCCTCCTTCTGGAAATATATTTTTCTGCACTTTTCCACTTTTGGGTATTCTCCCATTATACCCCTTAATCTTCTCCTTGGGTGCTGTGCTTATGACACTAAGGACTTGATTGGGACACCATATATATCTGTCTAGTGCTAGCCTGCAGTTTGACAGAACATGTCTCACTGTTGCTTTCTCTCTGCATCTACATTCATCAGTTGTTTGTATGTTCCACCAGACTAAATTTGTTGGTGAAGGTAAAACATCGAAGGTAGAGTTGATCAGGAAGGATGTTCTTGCTTGTTCCCAAGCCCAAAGTCCCCCCCCGCCATGAGATTCTGCGACTAACTAAATATTCCTGTCATCTCAGGCACTGTCTGTACATTTTGCCTTTCTTCTTCCTCCTTACTCACTTCGTGTACCATTGTCTCTTTCATCTCTTTTACACTGCTCATGCAAAATGGTTTGAAATTGTGCAACCCTAGACCAGCTCTTGCTTCTTGCATCACTCCGACTATATCAGCATGCCTTAGCTTTACGATCACCCTGTTTACTGTCTCTTCTGTTTTCCATTTCCTCCCTGTTAATACCTTTGAAGGGTTTTCTCGGATGTTCTGATATTTTGAATACCTTAGCATCATTATTTTCCTTGCCTATCCTGCCTTATATTCTTTGGCGATTGATGTTATCAGTAGTTGCAGCACGGGTTTTCCATACAGTGCAGTTGTAATAAGTGGTTTTGGAAGACCCAGCCATTTTCTGATAAACACACTGCATCTTTGTTCCATCCTTTCTACTCTACTTGAGGCTATTTCATACATTTGCAATGGCGTTGGGTACAGTCCAAATTGCAGTATCCAACATTTGAATTTCCCCAGTAATGTTGTTCTGTCAATTGCCTTTAGTCTTGTTCCACTAAATCATGTGCTTCTTTGCTTTGCTTTTTATTATTTAGTAAGTCTCTGTACCATCAGCCAAGACTCTTTACTGGTTGTTCTAAATAAAACTACAAAACGATTTTTGAGAAAAAGATTTACAAGAATTTAAAAAAAATAATAGTGATTGTATAAAAAAAATGTTATAGTAAAGCTTTATAAATATGTAAAAAAAAAGTTATCTCAAATAGAAGACAGATATTCTGAAACAATGAAAGGATACAGAAACCAATCATCCATTCAAGGAAAATACTTTGTTCTGAATCCAAACTGTGGATTAAACTGAAGAGTTGCACCTTTCCACTACATCATACCACTCATTATTTTCCCTCTTTTATAAAATGTGCTCAAGATAAAGATTTCTCTATGCTCTCTCTGCTTTAAGCAGTAGTTTTACAAAACTCAATTGAGTCCCACTATAAAATATTACACTCACAGCTGGGACAGTATTGTTGCTATGCCTATAATTTAGCAACACGGTTTCAAATGGTTTCAAATTTCAAATTTTGGCACAAAGCCAGCAATTTTAGAGGAGTGGGTAACTTGATTACATTGATCCCGGTGCTCAACTGATACTTCTTTTATCAATCTTGAAAGGATAAAAGGCAAAGTTGACCTCAGACTGCTGCTACACATATGAACATGTTGACTGTATCCAAAAACGGTCTGCTCAACCGATTGGCATGGAGTTGCTTAGCCAAAGCATATTGATATAGGTGATGGATGACAAGACATTTTAAAACATAACCAGGCAACAGAATAAAATAAATGCAATATATCCTATATCGTCTCTCGATACAATTGTGTTTCTAGCTATCCGATATTCTTAGAAATATGTGGGTATGTGTCATCATTAGCAGAGTTACCAAGTGAGTTGTATGAGAATTTTACTGTTTATACACAACATAATTTAGAAACTGGAGATATAAAGAAGCAGTTGAAACATTGAAAAAATATATATATATACTTGATTTGCTTTATAAGAAACTCTATAAGTGGGATTTTAAATTATTTAATGGAAATGAGTTGCTATAGTATTATTATAATGGAATAATAACTGTGAAGCATTGTGTAAAATATATTGTATAAAAGATCGTGGATCGTGGGTAAGGCCAAAACAATGTGAGGTAAATGCAAGGTAAATCACAAGAAAACAGATATTGAATACAAAGTAAGTCTACATTAATTTACATATTTGTTTTCTTGTGATTTACTTTGCATTTACTTTGCATTGTTTTGGCCTTACCCAAGATCTATCATACAATAGCATTAATAATTATAAGAATAATACTTCAGTTATTAAATACATTAGTGGCAATAAAAGTTTGGTATAAATATGTAGTTTTACTGATAAAGACATCACATGTTCATTTAATTTTATGAAAAACTCATTACTAGAAGCACAATCATAGCTGAAAAAGATATACAATGTATTATACATACATACATACTGTGTATATATATATATCACTCCTTTCTTCCAAGTAATCTAATGCTCTTAGCTTAGTTTTTCCTTGGGGCTGACCAGATTGGAGCAATCTCGAGTATGACCAGCTGAAATTGCAAAGATAATCTGGAACTCGACTGAGGAAAGAAAACTTCGAATATTTTATGAATTGTAGAGATATAACCAATTTATTGCAGATACATTTTAAGAACAAAATCTTATATGGACCCCGAAGGGCCATATGGACTTCTGAGAGCCATATTGACCCCAGTTGAGAGCCACTGCTCTACACCAAGGAATCTGTTCTGCTCTGGACTCTTTATTTCATAGTTTATTCCTCCTTCCTCCTTATTCTTCCAGCATAAAGCTCCCCTTCACCATGCAGGGTTCATAGTCCTGTAAGTGGCATAGCAACCTCAATAATGCTGGTGACATGAAAAGCATTAAGTAAAGAAGCTGGTATTAGGTAGGACATCCAACTGTTGAAATTACTCCAAACAAACTCTGGGACACAATACAATCCTTGGCCCCATCAAATTCTGTCAAGCCATCCAACCCATGCTAGCATGGAACAAGGGCATTAAATGGTGATGTATATATATTTGTGTGTGTGTGTGTGTGTGTGTGTGTGTGTGTGTGTGTGTGTGTGTGTGTGTGTGTGTGCGTGCACCTGTGTTCAAACTTAATTTATGTCAACTTCTTAAACTTTAGTTTTTAGTATTAAGAATACAACCTAACTTGTTTGCAATGGATGTTTATTGAAAAATGTAGAAATTGAAAGACTGCATCCATATATAATCTCTCAACTGTTGTTGTTATGGTGATAGTTTGTTGAACTCATAGGTACATATTTTTCTGTATTTTTGAGTGCCTAATTGAACATGTACCTTATGAAATGTACCAATACTATCCCACAGAGACCTTTGAACTCCCTTTTTTGCCTTCATGCATCATACTGGGATGATTTTAGATATGTCTGGAAGTATTGGTAAAGATTCATTGGGAAATTGCTGAGGTGTTTCAGGAAAAATATATAGTGGCGAGCTGGCAGAAACGTTAGCATGTCGGGCGAAATGCTTAGCGGTATTTCGTCTGTCGTTACGTTGTGAGTTGAAATTCCGCCGAGGTCGACTTTGCCTTTCATCCTTTCAGGGTCGATAAATAAAGCACCAGTTTCGCACTGGGGTTGATGTAATCGACTTAATCCCTTTGTCTGTCCTTGTTTGTCCCCTCTATGTTTAGCCCCTTGTGGGCAGTAAAGAAATAAATATATAATCATTCATTCAATCATGTATTCTTTCATCCATTAACATCCATCTTTCCACACTTACATGAATTGGACAGGGACTTGTCTAAGGGAGCATTTTATTGCTGATACCCTTCTTGTTACCAACCCAAACCTGTTTTTCAAGTAAGGGATTTTAAAAAATTTTGTTTGTCTTTTAAAGGACAGGGGTATTAATTTTATTGTTAACAAGAAATGTAAACATCATATCACTATTCCACTCAGATAGTGATAAGTGAAGCTATAGAATGTCAACATTTTCACACACGTGTGTGTGTGCATGAAACACGCACACACACAGTCACACACACTGTCATATGTATGGTACAAACATATATGCATACATAGATACATACATACCATGTATGTTTGTTACTGTATGTAAATATGTATGTACGTATGTATGTATGTACGTAAGTACTTATGTATGTATGTATATATGTATGTACATAAGTACTTATGTATGTATGTATGTATTTATGTATGTATGTATGTATGTGTGTATGTATGTATGTACTTATGTTTATCTGTATGTATGTATGTATGTATGTATGTATATATGTATGTATGTGTGTATGTAAGTATGTATGTATATATGTATGTATGTATGTATGTATGTATGTATGTATGTATGTATGTATGTAAGTATGTATGTATGTAAGTATGTATGTATGTATGTATACACACACATACATATATGTTTCTAAAAACATGTTATAAACTAAATACTTCCAGACCCGACCATAATAATTAATAAACTTCCGGACTTCTAGTACTGTGAGCACGGGGTAAATGGTTATGTTGATGATGACAATAATGATGGTGATGAGGATGAAGACTTGAATGATAATTATGAGAAGGAACAGTAGATGTTCACTTACTTTGCTGGCATCAGTCATGTTTAAGGGAAACAATTTTGTAGACACGGATAATGAGACAATCAGCCGGCTTCGTTTGGTCTGAATCTAACCTCTGTAGATAATGAACAGCAATGAAAATTTATTACTAACCTATATATATACCTGTGTGTGTGTGTGTGTGTGTGTGTGTGTGTGTGTGTGTGTGTGTGTGTGTGCGTGCGCGCGTGCGTGCATGTGTGTGTGTGTTTGTGCAACCTTGTGTGTGTAAGTGACTGTATGAGTATATATATTTATCTACATCAGTTTGTGCATATACTTTCATTTATTTCTACATACAAGTATCTAAAAATGTATGCGTGTGTGTGTGTGTGCACTGGTGTGTGTGTATGTGACTCTGTGTGTGTGTGTTTATGTTGGCATATTTATAAATTTCTATTTGTGCCTGTGTGAGTGATAAAATGTAAACAATGTTATCAGTTGACTGGTAGCAGTCGTGGGCAGCATCCTCAATGGTACTAAACAACATTAGCATCAGACATACTAATAGGATTTGACCTATATATTAGATTACAGATAAGATTAGGGATTATTGTCAAATCCAAATCACTTACTATCAACTTATAGAAGTCTGGTTATTCATGTGTACATGTTTACATCTATATAAACACACATGCACATGTGTGTGTGCATGTATGTGTATGTGTGTGTGTGCATGTGCGTGTGAATACGTATCATCATCATCATCATCATCATTTAGCGTCCGTTTTCCATGCTAGCATGGGTTGGACGGTTCAACTGGGGTCTGGGGAGCCCGAAGGCTGCACCAGGCCAGTCAGATCTGGCAGTGTTTCTACAGCTGGATGCCCTTCCTAACGCCAACCACTCCGAGAGTGTAGTGGGTGATTTTATGTGCCACCGACACAGGTGCCAGACGAGGCTGGCGAACGGCCACGCTCGGATGGTGTTTTTATGTGCCACCGACACAGGTGCCAGTCGAGGCTGGCAGACGGTCACGCTCGGATGGTGTTTTTATGTGCCACCGACACAGGTGCCAGATGAGGCTGGCGGACGGTCACGATCGGATGGTGTTTGTTACGTTTCCCCAAAGCACGGAGGCCAGTCTATGCGGTACTGGCTACGGCCACGTTCGGATGATTTTCTTGTGTGCCACCGGCACTGGTACCACAAAGATACAAATTCCATTGATGTTCATCTATTTTGATTTGTTTTGATTTGATTTTCACTTGCCTCAACAGGTCTTCACAAGTGTCACAAGAAGGAAGGTATGCACAGGTGGACTGACTACGTCCCAGGTAGGGGTCACGGGTTATGGCCTGACTAGTCTTGCCGGGTCTTTGGATGGTGTTTTTATGTGCCACCGACACAGGTGCCAGATGAGGCTGGCGAACGGCCACGATTGGATGGTGTTTGTTACGTGCCCACAACACGGAGGCCAGTCGATGCGGTACTGGCTACGGCCACGTTCGGATGGTTTTCTTGTGTGCCACCGGCACTGGTACCACAAAGATACAAATTCCATTGATGTTCATCTATTTTGATTTGATTTCATTTGATTTTCACTTGCCTCAACAGGTCTTCACAGGTCTTCACAAGTGTCACAGGAAGGAAGGAAGGTATGCACAGGTGGACTGACTACGTCCCAAGTAGGGGCCACGGGTTATGGCCTGACTAGTCTTGCCGGGTCTTCGGTTGGTGTTTTTATGTGCCACCGACACAGGTGCCAGATGAGGCTGGCAAACGGCCACGATCGGATGGTGTTTGTTATGTGCCCACGTCACAGAGGCCAGTCGATGCGGTACTGGCTACGGCCACGTTCGGATGGTTTTCTTGTGTGCCAACGGTACTGGTACCACAAAGATACAAATTCCATTGATGTTCATCTATTTTGATTTGGTTTGATTTGATTTGATTTGATTTTCACTTGCCTCAACAGGTCTACACAAGTGTCACACACTTGCCTCAACAGGTCTTCACAAGTGTCATAAGTAGGTGTCACACACTTGCCTCAACAGGTCTTCACAAGTGTCATAAGTAGGAAGGTATACACAGGTGGACTGACTACGTCGCTGGGTCTTCGGATGGTGTTTTTATGTGCCACCGACACAGGTGCCAGATGAGGCTGGCGAACGGCCACGATCAGATGGTGTTTGTTGTGCCCACAGCACGGAGGCCAGTCGATGCAGTACTGGCTACGGCCACGTTCGGATGGGTTTCTTGTGTGCCACCGGTACTGGAACCACAAAGATACAAATTCCATTGATGTTCATCTATTTTGATTTGGTTTGATTTTCACTTGCCTCAACAGGTCTTCACAAGTGTCACACACTTGCCTCAACAGGTCTCCACAAGTGTCACACACTTGCCTCTGCCTCAACAGGTCTTCACAAGTGTCACACACTTGCCTCAACAGGTCTTCACAAGTGTCATAAGAGGGAAGGTATGCACAGGTGGACTGACTACGTCGCCGGGTCTTCGGATGGTGTCTTTATGTGCCACCGACACAGGTGCCAGATGAGGCTGGCGAACGGCCACGATCGGATGGTGTTTGTTGTGCCCACAGCACGGAGGCCAGTCGATGCGGTACTGGCTACGGCCACGTTTGGGTGGTTTTCTTGTGTGCCACCGGCACTGGTACCACAAAGAATACAATTCCACTGATGTTCATCTATTTTGATTTGTTTTGATTTGATTTTCACTTGCCTCAACAGGTCTTCATAAGTGTCACAAGAAGGAAGGTATGCACAGGAGGACTGACTATGTCCCAGGTAGGGGCCACGGGTTATGGCCTGACTAGTCTTGCCGGGTCTTCTCACGCACAGCATACTTCCATAGGTCTCGGTCTCTAGACATTTCCTTAGTGAGACCTAAAGTTCGAAGGTCGTGCTTCACCACCTCGTCCCAGGTTTTCCTGGGTCTACCTCTTCCACAGGTTCCCTCAACTGCTAGGGTGTAGCACTTTTGCACACAACTATCTTCAGCCATTCTCATCACATGACCATACCAGCGCAAACGTCTCTCTTGCACACCACAACTGACGCTTCTTAGGTTCAACTTTTCTCTCAAGGAACTTACACTCTGACGATTATGAACACTGACATTACACATCCATCGGAGCATACTGGCTTCATTTCTTGCGAGCTTACGCATATCCTCAGCAGTCACGGCCCATGTTTCACTACCATGTAGCATGGCTGTACGTACACATGCATCATACAGTCTGCCTTTTACTCTGAGCGAGAGGCCTTTTGTCACCAGCAGGGGTAAGAGCTCTCTAAACTTTGCCCAGGCTATTCTTACTCTAGCAGTTACACTTTCAGCACACCCACCCCCGCTACTGACTTGGTCTCCTAGGTAGCGGAAGCTATCAACTACTTCTAGTTTGTCTCCCTGGAACGTGGCAGAAGTTGGTCTCTGCACATTTCCAGTGTTTATTGCTCCTGAGCATTTGCCACAGACAAAAACTATTTTCCTAGTTAGCCTTCCTTTGACATTGCTGCACCTCTTATGTGTCCATAGCTTACACTTGGTGCATCTTATAGAGTTTCTACCTACACCTTTTTTACAGATCGAGCAGGGCCATCTACCTGAAGGCGTATGTGATTGATCTACCTTCCTACTTATTAGGACTTTGGTTTTGGCTAGGTTGATTCTAAGGCCCTTCGATTCTAATCCTTGTTTCCACACCTGAAACTTCTCCTCCAGTTCTGATAGTGACTCAGCAATTAGAGCAAGGTCATCAGCATAGAGGAGCTCCCAGGGGCAACCTGTCTTGAATTCCTCCGTTATTGCCTGGAGGGCTATGATAAATAGGAGGGGACTGAGGACTGAACCTTGGTGGACCCCAACCTCTACCCGGAATTCTTCACTGTACTCGTTGCCAACCCTCACCTTACTAGCAGCGTCTCTGTACATGGCTTGCACAGCTCTCACCAACCATTCTTCTATCCCTAGTTTCCTCATTGACCACCAGATAAGGGATCGGGGGACCCTGTCAAAGGCTTTCTCCAAGTCAACAAAAGCCAGGTACAAGGGCTTATCTTTGGCTAGGTATTTCTCCTGCAGCTGTCTTACCAGGAATATAGCATCAGTAGTACTTTTCCCTGGCACGAACCCAAACTGCATATCATCTAAGCTAACTCTCTCTCTAATTAGTTGGGCTATAACCCTCTCCGTAACCTTCATTACCTGATCCAGCAGCTTGATGCCCCTGTAGTTATTTGTCTCTAGGGCGTCGCCTTTACCTTTGTAGCAGTTGACTATTATGCTGCTACACCAGTCATTGGGTATGACCCCCTCGTGTATCACCTGGTTAACTATACGGGGGTGACTAAGCTATAGCCGACACCACCAGATATTTTGAGCATCTCTGCAGTAATTCCTGATGGGCCTGGGGCTTTCCCTGTTTTCATGCTTCTAATTGCCTTATCTACTAAGGAACTGTTAACTCGGATTGCTGGTCCCTCTGTTGGGTCGACATTCGGCAGACTCTCTTTATCCCATTCATTTTCTTCATTCAGCAACCTATCATAGTGGCGTCTCCAATCTCGCCTCTCTCTTGCATCCTCATTAAGCGCAAGTGAACCGTCATCCTTGCGAACACATTTCTCTCCTACCACGTCACGATTCTCTCTCACACACTGTCTTGCAACACGAAATACCTCAAGTCTTTCATCCTCACGACGCAGGACATTGGCAAATTTTTCCTTATCTGCCTCCCCTCTGGCTAGATAGACCTGTCTCCTGGCTTCCCTTCTGGCAGACTGATACACTTCCCTGCTACCACCGTTCTTCCAGGCCTTCCAAGCCTGTTTCTTTTGTCTAATAGCCCTGTCAACAATATTGTTCCACCACCACGTTATTTTGGGTCTTAAGGGGACTTTGCACCAGCCACAGATCTGGTCAGCGGCTTTCAGCAGGTTGTCCCTCAGAAGCGTCCAGTTGTCTTCTACCCCATGCGTAGCTATACTCCCTTCCATTTCGTCTAAGGCTTCAACTAACATATCTCTAAATCTCTGTCCATTCGCAGGGTCTTTAAGCTTCCAGACCCTTCTTCTCCATGTTGGTCGTCTTCTAGTCGCCCTCTTAGTCCTGATCCTAAAGTCACTAACTACCAGTCTATGTTGTGGGGTGCATTCTTCACCTGGGAAGGTTTTGGCATTTATAAGCAGCCATCTTTCCCTTTTTCTGGCAAGGATGTAGTCGATTTGGCTAGTATGCCGGCCCGATCGGTAGGTGACCAGGTGGCTTGTCGGTTTCCTGAAGTTAGTGTTGCAAGTCATAAGACTATTCGCATCGCAGAACTCCAGCAGCCTGGTTCCCTCCTCGTTGCGGGAACCATAACCGTAGCCTCCATGCACGCCATGGAAGCCCCCAGCACATCGTCCAACATGCCCATTGAAGTCACCAGCCACAAAGAGAAGGTCCCTGTCGTTCGTCAATGATGTGGTCTGCAGTAGGGTGTCATAGAAACAGTCTTTCTGTCCATCAGGTAGCCCTGGCTGAGGGGCATAGGCCGATATAATAGTTGCTAAACTATGATGGAGCACTAATCTAATCTTAATTATTCTGTCACTTACTCTGACTACCTCGATTACCTTATCTACCCATTTTTCGGCGATAAGCATGCCCACACCCCCGACTCCGTCAGTATTCCCAGCCCAGAAAATCTTGTACCTCTGTCCTTTGCCTGTCTTAATTAATGAAATATATGTTCTACTTTTTTATTTCATTATCAGAAACTTTATCAGAAAAAGATAACAGTTTTTATACAGATAAATTATTCTAATTATTGAAAGAAATATTCGCTCGTTTAAAATACAGTAGGCTTACAAAGCTTCTACATCATTATCATCATCATCATTATTTTATGTCTGATTTCCATGCTGGTATTGGTAGGATGTTCAACAGGATTCAAAGAGCTGAAGGACAACATCTTCCTCCAAAATCTTATATTTAGCATAGTTTCTATGGTTGGATATTCTTTTTAACACTTTATAGAGTGTACCAGGAGCATTTTCATGGCACCATCACTATAAAGGTTACTTTGTCATCAGCAAGTTTAAAGAGCTTTCTCAATCCCTGCATTGTTGCTATTCAGAACAATTACCAAACACTTCATCATCATCATTTAACGTCCGTTCTCCATTCTAGCATGGGTTGGACAGTTTGACCGGGGATCTGGGAAGCCAGAAGGCTGCACCAGGCTCCAGTCTGATCTGGCAGTGTTTCTACAGCTGGATGCCCTTCCTAATGCCAACCACTCCGTGAGTGTAGTGGGTACTTTTTACGTGCCACCGGCACGGAAGCCAGTCAAGGCGGCACTGGCATCGGCCACATTCGGATGGTGCTTCTTACATGCCACGGACATGGAAGCCAGTCTAGACGGCGCTGGCATCAGCCACGTTCGGATGGTGAAGCAATATTACATGTAATTCATTAGAAAAAAAATCACCTTCCTAGTAAGAATTCAATCTGTTTGTGTACATGTTAGTTTATATCAACCTATCACAATGCGATGACATTTAACTTGTAAGACATTATTCTCTAACAATTCATGACTTCTATTAGAGATCTTTTACAGTTCATGTTTCATTAAAAATTTGGTTTACTTTCTGAAAACTGTTCTGAAACACAAACTATTTCACTAAGGCTTTTAGATCAGATCTCTGTTGGTAAATCCAATTAAGAACTCTCTTCTTTATTATCTTTATTATTTTGCAGTTCTGTTAAGTCATTAAATTTTCATTAGTGAAGGTTTCGTTTTTCAGCATGCAATAAATCCTGAATGCTACTAATATCAACTTCTTCAAATCCCATTGCTGGAGCTTTTTGTTTGAAGCTATTGTTGACATAGTTTCATTTCTATCTTATGATCTTTCTTAAATACATTTGGTCTCAATTTCTTTACAAATACCAATGCAATATATAAGTTCAACTTTTTTCAAGGTGTCTTTAATATTTTTTATTATTTGCATTTTGTTTGGGAGGGTCATTATGCCAATAATAAACACATCCACTGGTTCTATTAACTAATTGATTGTTTGATTAATTGTTCACTCAACCAATTAGCTAAGTTCATCAGAGTCCTTTTATTGCCATTCATGACCTCATCAATGACATGTTCTTGAGTCATGAATAGTGATGAAAGGAACCTGATGAACCTATTTGAGTGATTAATTAAACATGTGATTAGTTAATTGCTCAAATTGTTAACTAGTTGACTAATAATAATAATAAAAAAAAAGTGAAACAGAACCAGTGCATGTATTAATGGGATTATGATCCCTGACTGAAACAGAACAAAATCTGTTTCAACAGACTTTTTCACATCTTGAATCTTGCAAACCAAATACAAGCACAAAATAATGTGAATTTCCCAGAATTCTTGAATGGATTCATGTTTATTATCAATTATTGTTAGTGACTGCCTTAAAGTTCTTCTAAGATAATATGTCTGAAAAATGGAAATAATTCTATGGTCTATAGGCTGTAATAGTAAAGTTGTGTTTGTTGAAATGGAAGTAATTTCGTGGAGATGTATCTACATAGTAAGTGTTTTGATCTAAGATCATGTGCTGAAACTAAAGTGATTGTAGTGTGGAAGACATTAGTTAGCCATCCAGAAACACACAAAAGCTGTCATCATATTACAAATACATGTTTAAGTGAAATTGACAGTCTTTGTGTTTCTGAATGGCTAATTTATGTCTTCCATGCTGCTATCACCAAATTAATTTCAGTTGGTATGAATGTTTGGAGGTAGTAAAGATTATAACGATTACCAGAAGCATAGTTGTGGTACACCTGAGCACTGTATACAATAATTTCATTATTATTATTCAAAAGCCTAAGTGCCTTGACTTCATAGGATCAGGAACAGGGGTACAGGGAATGCAAGCACACCCACTGAAATTTTGTGTGGGTTATGAAAATTCTTTGAACATCCTAGATTGCACATGGGTTTGCATCCCCTTGGAAGATTTTTCTCCCATACTTATGCTTGAGCTTGAAATAATTCTTCTTAACATAAAGTTTGATTTGGTGGACATTAATGTTCAATGAGTCGTTCAGTACACAAATCTTGTAGAACTCAAGCTTTTCCATATAACTGGCAGATTAGATTTGGAAACACCTTTCATTACTGCTGGAATATCAAAAACAAACAATGGCTTAAATTTCAAGTCTACATTGACATTTGCTTCAAACAACAAAGCAAAACATTTAGCATAAAATAAAAGTTTAAGAGGGGAACTATTTTCAAAATAGCCGGCATTTGTCAATTTGTCCATATTAGAAGCTAAATTTAGTGAATAATTTTCACTTTCTATAACACCCTTTAATTAAACTAAAACTTCTGATGAAATCTGGCAGTCAGTACCCATGTTATTTAAGTGTTAAGTATTATGGAGATTAGACTGTTTCATGAAATTTTCAAACTCTCCAAGACACAACAAATACCTGAGTTGCTTTCTCAGCTTCTTGTTTCAACTGTTTAAATAAATCTAAATCCTTTTATTGGACAATGACTTGGAGAGGTGGTAGATAAGCAGTGACATACCATCCACCTAAACATTTTGCATCTCCATATTTGTCAGAATTTTACTGCACAACTATGTTAGTTTGGAAATATTACACTTGCTTAAACTTTTCATGGTAACTTTATTTTGTTAAATCAAATGGTAACTTTTATTTTGTTAGACTGATGAATTAAGATTTTTAAAGTTTGATGTCCAATTAAGGATTTTAAAAGTTTTTAGAAGTTTTAAAGTCCTAAAGATTCCACAATAATACTTTTCTCTTCCTTCTACTCTTTTTAGTAACTAAAACAACTGTGAATCCATGGAAAATGACTGAGTAAGCTCTTCTCTTCTCTCTCTCTCTCCTATACACACATAAAAAAACATAATCTCTAAGAGGCTAAATTGAGGGATGGACAAAAGGTGCACATAGAAAACTAACTTATTCCTATACAGCATCTAAGATGCAAATAGTATTATAAGAGAAGGGGTTAGTAGTAGTAGTAGTAGTAGTAGTAGTGGCTGCAGCAGTAGTAGTAGTAGTAGTGGTAGTAGTAGTGGTAGTAGTAGCAGCAGCAGCAGCAGCAGCAGCAGCAGAAGCAGTAGTAGTAGTAGTAGTAGTAGTAGTAGTAGTAGTAGTAGTAGTAGTAGTAGTAGCAGCAGCAGCAGCATTCTTTTGTGCATCCAGCATTTTCAAGGAATATACAGCATCAAATTCTTAGTACCACTGATATTTTCCAGATTTTGTGTAGATAGGTATGTGAGGAAGAATGGAGGAGCGTGCAGCAGGTGGAGATTGTGGGTGGTGGAAAGGTGAGTGTTGGGAAGTTAGGTTGTGGGGGAAATTGATAGGGGACAGATTATGTGTGTATGTGTTTGAGGTGGGGCATGGCCACAAAGGATGTGCCTGTATGTATGGCTATGATTTTACTTAGCTTGACATTCTTTCTCAAGCACGGCAAATTACTAGAAGTCTCAGTCCCTTGTCAACTCCACTGTGAGGTTCAACATCTGAAGTTCATTTCTGAACACTTCATCCCACATCTTCCTGAGTCTACCTCTTCCACAGTTGAGAGATCAGCATCTCTTTATACAACTGTCTTCATCCATACATATCACATGACTATACCTATTTCTTTATTACTCACAAGGGGCTAAACATAGAGGGGACAAACAAGGACAGACATAGGTATTAAGTCGATTACATCGACCCCAGTACGTAACTGGTACTTAATTTATCGACCCCGAAAGGATGAAAGGCAAAGTCGACCTCGGCGGAATTTGAACTCACAATGTAACGGCAGACGAAATACGGCTACGCATTTCGCCTGGCGTGCTAACGTTTCTGCCAGCTCGCTGCCTTAGACTATACCAGCACAGTATTCTCTCAAATACACTACATCTGATGCCTCTTATACACATTTATTTCTCTCAAAACATTTACACTCTGTTGTACATACACACTATCATTCCGCATCCAACAAAGTATGCTGGTTTTATTGCTTTCTCGCTTTCACATGTCCTTTGCAGTCACAGCCCATATTTTACTGCCATATAGCTTAGCTGTCCATACACAGGCATCATACAGTCTGCCTTTCACTCTGAGGGAGAGGCTCTTTGTTACCCACAAAGGTAAGATATCTCTGAAGTTTGCCCAACCAGCCCTTATTCAAACAATTATGCTTTCTGAGCATCCTCCCCTGCTACTAACTTGGTCACCCAGGTAATGGAAGCTATCTATACATGAAAATAAAAACTGTTAAAATCTCGCAACGTTTATTTATGTACATACATGTATTTGTGTGTACACATGTGTTGTCATGATATTGCATGATAGTTGTAAACATGGGTCACCATACAAGTGATGTCAGTTATTTCCATTTATTTCCTCTGTGAAAATTGTATCTGGTTGTGGGAAATATTATCTTGCTTGGAAATAGGTGATGGCTGCCAACAGGAGGGGCATCTAATGATAATGATAATGAAATTATTGTATACAGTGCTCAGGTGCAACACAACTTGTCAAAAGTGCGTATAAAGCATATGCAGTAATGAACAAATGTCTGGGAAGTGAACAATGTATGAGTCAGATATATGCTTGTGTGTGTATGGAGGGGAGAATCTCAGGAAGCATGGAAGTTTTGAAGGATGTAGTGCTCCGACAACTAACAACTGATTCTTCCAGAATTTACTTGTCCATAATGAAAAATATTCCTTCAGTACTGTTCTGACCTCATCTACAGAATTCATATTTTTTCCCTCCAAATGATTTTGAAGACTGGAATAAATGATAATCAAATGGAGCAATGTCCAGCGAATATGGTGGGTGGGGCATTGTTTCCCATTCAAACTGCTCCAGCCTTTGGAATGTAATCTTTGCTGTATGTGGCTGAGCATTATCCTGATGGAAGAACACCTTTTGTCTTGAAACCAAAGATGGTCATTTTGCTTCTAGTGCTTATGCTGTTCAAGCTACTCAAGCTACTCGTAATAGATCTCTTTTGTTATCATTTGGTTTGGTTTTAAAAGTTCAAAGTGGACTAAACGTTTCATATCCCACCAAACAAATAACAACACCTTACATGGGTGATGACCTTCTTTAGCCTGGGGTGCTGGTGTTTCTCCTTTCCCTACCCACTGTCTTTGGCACTTGACATTTTTATAGAGAACCCATTTCTCGTCACCAGTCACTATTCAGTCCAAAAAAGGTTCATTCATGAGACATGACAGCAAAGAAGAGCACACATTCACTCTCTGCACGTTATTAGACTCAGAAAGTTTCTGAGGAATCCATTGACCCAATTTGCTGACTTTTCCGATGGCATGCTGGTGTCAGTGAATGGTTGAATGACCAAATGCAAGCAGTTATGATGCGATTTTGTTCCACTAGGGTTTGCAGGGCATCCTCATTGAGCTCTACAGATCATCCAAGACGAGGCTCATTTTCTAGGCTGTAGTTTCTAGCTCAGAATTTCTGGAACCACCGTTGACACTGGTTTATGCTTATTGTCCGATGCCTATATACTATATTAATATTCCTCAAACTTTCTGTTGCTTTGTTACCTTTTTGTTACCTTTTTGAACTCATAAAGCAAAATATGCCAAATATGGTCCTTTTGTCACTTCCATTATAGTGTTGAAAAATAACTTGCACTAAGAAAGAGGACAAGGTAAAATTACTACCTGATTTTATACCAAGTTAATACAGGTAGTTTATCCTGTTCCCCTCTGACTTTTAATTCATGCAACTGAAAAAAAACGCATTATTTATGGGATGATACAATATATGGAAGCTTGTAAATGCTAAAATGCCACACGCGAGCTGATAATTTCTAGAGGAGAGAAGGACTAATCAATATATTTCTGAAAGCAGTTGATAAGAAAACATTTGCCATCTCACATATGTACAGTCATTAATAATATTTTTGTTTTGTTTTTAGTGTTTCTTTTTACCTATTTGCTTAATGTTTCCCACTTCCACAATATCATGGCCCTGCAGTTTCAGCTGTTGAAATGGTTATCTTTTTGTTTACTAGATTTACTAAATAAACATTTTGAGTTCAAATCTTTCCATAGTGGACTTTGCCTATCATCCTTTTTAACAGCTTTGGCAAAATAAGTAAATAGCAAGTATTGAAGTTGATTTAATCAAATCTTTTGTATCCTCCCCACAAAAATTCTGGCTTTGTGTCAATGTTAAAAATCTCATATTTTAACCTATTTTTAAGTTATATTAGTTTATTATCTCTCTTTCATTGAGCCACAATGCCAGTTTTTGTAGAGGAGTATTGATTGATTCAATTGATCCAAGTATATTACTGGTATTCACTTTACTAATTGATCCTGAAAAAAATGTTGTTTCTTTATCACTTATGTTTATATTCAGTTAAAGAAATTCCCAAGGTTACTAATAAGTGATTCTTAATCTATATAATGGGTTTATCCATTTTTTATTCTTAATAGGTTCTGTGCTTCTCTGAAAGGATAAAACATCTAATTAATGCTTAGTTTTTGCTCATAGAGGAAGCCATGACAACACTAGTGATGTAGAAACACCCATTATAGAGTCTGTCAAGTGTAAAGTAGATAAACATTCATCATTGAATGTTTCATTCATCACTGAAATAGATTCTCTGAGACTACTTTCAGGCTGCTCATAATACTTTCTACAAAAGGCACAAGGCCTGAAATTTTGGTGGGGAGGGGACCAGTCGATTACATTGACCCCAGGGATTCACTGGTACTTAATTTATAGACTCTGAAAAGATGAAAGGCAAAGTTGACCTTGGTGGAAATTGAACTCAGAATGTAAAGATGGACGAAATGCTGCTAAGCATTTTACCTGGCATGCTAATGGTTCTGCCAGTTTGTGGCCTTCAGGCTGCTCAATAAAAAATTAGGAATCTGTAGCATTTTTTTCTTAGTTATAAATTATGCAGAGAAAAATATAAAAGAAGTCTAGCTGATAATTGGAGCTTTGCAAAGATTATAAAGAAATGAAGCTCAAATATTCTGATGGATATGTAACATTGGTGGGCATAAATATCAAAAGGTGGATCACTTTCTCTTAGGCAAACAATTTACTATAGTAACTTATCTGAAATCTATAGCTTATATGTTTGATATAAAGAATTTAAAATGTACCAAAATCCTGAAAAATTGCCATGACTTGTGTATCTTGACTCTTGATAAAGCATCTACACATAATCAAACTAACGAACCTCCTATGGACTTTGTACCACATTGTTCTACTCACATTAGAATGTAAATTGAAGGATGTTTCTACACTAAAGAGAAAGGTATTTTGAGATACTGTTTTAATACTCATGTGTATTTTTGCATTTTGTAAGGAGAAGAATGCAATAATTCTGTGCTGTTATAATTAACAACAGAAATGGATGAATCTCCATGGCATTCTACTGCTGTTGCTGTGGCTGCTATAAATAATTTATAAATTACTGTCTCTAATAGATCTGTCAGTAGAAATCATTAGAACTTCAAATGAATTAAAGCCTACTTTAAATTGACTTTCTTTTTTGATTATTCTTACTTTAATGACATAGATAGATGTACAACAATGTAAAAATATGGTTAACCAATTTGGACAAGTTGGTGGGCTTGTAGCTCTGCACCTGGAAAGGCAAATCCATGCTTATGTAAAGCTCTGGACAAATGGTGCATGTAGAGTTTGGTTTGATGTGGACCTTCAGTTGGATGGAAATTAGAATGAGGTTATGTGCAGGTGAAGTAGAATTGGGAGTTGTCTCACACAAAAATTGATGGAGAGGAAACTATCCAGAGAAGATAGTGCAAAGAGAGTGAACATATACATTACCTCCATTAATTATTGCCACCTTACTATCACACCTTCCTTTACCCAAAAAGGAAAGGCAGTTTTCTTCTGTCTAGTGGTTATAGCTAAAGAGGTTGTGACAAAAGGGTCTAAGGTCTTAGACCTTGCTCTCATCAACTTTTTCAGGTTCCATTTATAAAAGATGGATCAAGAGAAGAAGTTGACAGCTACTGTTACATAGGAGTCATAATTAACCAGGAAGGTGGTCTCTCAGAATGTATAATGGTCAGCATAAGGACAAGCTGGAAAAGTTCAAGGAACTATTACTGCCTCTATCAACAAATGTTTTTTCTCTAAGAGTGAAGGGCAGATTGCATGATGCTTGTATTAGAACTGCAATGTTGCACATTAGTGAAACAAAACTGCAGATGCAGAAGATTTGCAAAGATTATAAAGAAATGAAGCTCAAATATTCTGATGGATATGTAACATTGGTGGGCATAAATATCAAAATACAAATGAGTTATGTCAAAAAGGGGGCATAAGAGAAATCAGATGTAGTGTGCAAGAGAGGAGGCTGTGCTGGTATAGGCATGTGATGTGTATGGAGAATGACAGCTGTATAAAGATGTGCCAAAGTACTCCAAATTAATGAAACCTCTGGAAGTGGGAAGATTAAGGAAGACTTGAGATGAAGTAGTGAAGGCTCACTTAGAAGATGCTGTATCTCACAGAATAGACAGTGCACTACACAAGACCCATCCATCCATAACAGAACACAGCTTAAAAGAAGGGTAGTGTATAAGGATTGTTTTTACCATACCCCTCTCCAAAACTAATATCTATTTTACAACTCTGTTACTCTCACTACAACCACTCTATCACAAATTATAAATCTGTTCCTCTCATCTCACTTAACGTCCCTCATTACTTTGCCTAGAATTATCACATGCTCTCTCTTCTATTCTCACTCAGTTACAGGAGCCACTTTGAGCCGTTAGTCTTGCAAGTTATGAGATTCATTTTGCTAGATATGGTACTACATAAAAGACACCCGGTACAACTCTGTATCCATGTAGCCATGCCCCACAACATATCCTCCTAATATTCCCTCCCTCTACCTCTGCTCACTCACTGCACTCTTCATTTGCAATCTCGTGAACTTACCTATCCACCCACTCACCCTCTCCAATCCCTAGTCCACTTCACTATATACATCTCCCTGTAACTTAGAGGTATGCTCTCAACACCATCTTATCATCACTGTCTTCTTTCTCTCCTCTCTCCCTCCCTCTCTCTCTCTTTCTCTCCTCTCTCCCTCCCTCTCCCTCTCTTTCTCTCTTCACCTGAAACAACCATGTTTCCCCTATAATGCAAGAGCCTTTTTTGCTGTCCCTCTGTACTACCCCCTCAGTTGCAGGGTCTTGTCTTGCAAGTTACTTGGTGACCTCACTGCTGCTAGTTCCTCATAATAAGCGCTCAGACCACTCTGTGAAGTGGTTGACATTAGGAAGGGCATCCAATAGTAGAGACCATCCCAAAGCATTCTGTATGGCTTGGTGCAGTCTTCCAACTTGCCAATTCCTATGGGAACCATCCAACCCATGCCAACATGGAAAATGGACATTAAATGATAATGATGATGATGATGATGCATGTGTGTGTATAGTTGAATATGTATATGTATACATATATCCCCTTTTGCTGCACATTTTATATGAATGCACTGAGTTTAGTGGAAAATGAATGGATGGATGGATGGATGGATGGATGGATGGATGGATGATGGATGGATGGATGGACGGACGGATGGACGGATGGACGGACGGACAGAAGAAGAAGAAGAATATTTGTCAGACAAAATGCTTAGGGGTATTTCTTCTAGTTCTTTATCTTCTGATTTCAAATTCCATCAAGATTAGCTTTCTCTTTCATCCTTTTGGGCTTGATAAAATAAGTACCCAGCAAATACTGGTGTCAATGTAATTAACTAAGCCCTCTCCTCAAAATTTCAGGCCTTGTGCCAACATTTGAAATGAGTGCCACCAAGTAGAGCTACCCAAGATGCAAGCAGCGCGACAAAACTGTACTGCATGCACTGGTGTAGTGTTCAAGTATTGCTGACTTGTGGAGTTGTATATCACACAGCAGTTATTGCCTGGAGTACTGAAGCCATCGTAAAGATTGCCCCACCATTCACCTTTAACAAGGCAAGACAGACAGTGTCCATCTGTCTTGTACTCTTTACTCTTTTACTCTTTTATTTGTTTCAGTCATTTGATTGTGGCCATGCTGGGGCACTGCCTTTAGTCAAGCAAATCGACCCCAGGACTTAATTCTTTGTAAGTCTAGTACTATTCTATTGGTCTCTTTTGCTGAACTGCTAAGTTACGGGGATGTAAACACATCAGCATCGGTTGTCATGCAATGTTGGGGGGACAAACACAGACACACAAACATACACACACACACACACATATATGCATATATATGACGGGCTTCTTTCAGTTTCCATCTACCAAATCCACTCACAAAGCCTTGGTCAATCCGAGGCTATAGTAGAAAACACTTGCCCAAGGTGCCACGCAGTGGGACTGAACCCGGAACCATGTGGTTGGTATTATTATTATTATTATTATTATTGAGTGAGAGAGCAGTGCAGTGAGACTGGGGTAAAATATACGAAGCCCAATATACCCATCATGACTACCCATCTGATAAGGGTACACTAGGCACATGCATCACAACCATATGTGCACGACATGGTGATCTCATATCAAGATAAACAGCACATGGCCTTGCAGGTGGGGCCCAGTTAGAATTTTCTTCAGGTTGAGTAGCCCATCCCGCTCAAACGGTCCCTGAATAAGGGTTGTTTAAGGATGTTGAAAGAACCACCCATGTTTCCAGAGGTGAACTATTCAAACCCCAAAGAATCCCTCTCAACACATGGCTATGATGCTCCCCCACTACTTCTGCTCGTGATCAGAGATGCACATATCGTCAGCCACTAAGGGACATGCTCAACTGGTTATGGTCAAACAACTGACAAGCAAATCTGTGGTATTGAGCAGAATATTTGCTGTAGCCCATCTTTTATACCAAGACAAAACAATGTACATGATAACACTTCCAATCAGTTAATATCATTATTATTATTATTATTACTTTTTTTTTCTTCTTTCAAATTTTCTTCCATTTCTTGCCGAGTGTCTTCCCGACTCCTAGGGCAAAGAAACTCATAGTATATATTGGTAGGCCATTAAACCAAACTCAGTAGTTCGTTCATTTTTTTTTTTCTTTTTTTTTTTTTTTTAAAGTTAAATTAAACTGTAAGAGTTTGCGGTGTGTCTCTCTTGAGATGGCCTACCTAATGCATAGTAATAAGCGTATATTACTTCTTTATACTCTTCTCGGGTCCATTTGTTCCGCTTACATTTTTCTTTCTGTGGTGGTTGTGGTGGTGAACTTGGAGGGCTCGAGTTGGGGGATTTCCCGTTCAAGTGACCATCCATGTCCGTATTCGGAGAAGAGTTTGTGCCAGTTGATGACTTTTCGATCCCAGGCTGGCTCTTCCCTGGGGGACGCGCTTCCAGATTAACCATAGGGCAAGCGATTTGGTATACTGATTTAGTTTTCCTTTTAGTTTCCAAAAACATTTTGGTGCTACGATAATGTTATCATTTTTTAGCTTTGATTGGCTCGTGGGGAGACGGCCATCATTGCCGTTATTATTATTATTATTATTATTTATTATTATGAAAGCCTCTCAGTTCTTAATTACCATTTATTTTTCACTGGAAAGCAGGCAACAACAAATCACCAAAGGTCTCACATAGTGCCTTCTCCTGTGACTCAAAGAGACAATACTCTCCTTAGAATGTGAGCTATACCCAACAATGCTGTCTTCTGGATCACCTCGAGTCTGACAACAGTTCCAATATTCTTAATATGTTTTTCAAAGCCCTTGAAAACTACTCCTAATGCTCCAATTACCACCAGTATCACCATTACTTACCTCACGCCCCATAACTTTCCTATCTCATTCCACAGCGGCTGGTATTTCTCAGTCTTTTCTGTTTACTTACATTTTACTCTTGAATCACCTGGTATTGCAACATCTATTATCTTTACTTCTTTTTCATCTTTATGGATAAGCACGATATCTGGCTGGCTTGCCTCTATGACTTGGTTGCACTGCATGTTAAAATCCCAGAGTATTTTGTAATGTTTGTTTTTCATTAATCCCTCTGGCTTGTGTTCAGACCATTGTTCAGCTCTCTTGAGGTTTGCTTTACTGCACAACAGCCAGTAAACATATCTGGCCACATTGTTGTGTCTCCTTTTATATTCACGTTGTGTGAGCTTACAGCACTCACTAACAATATGCTTTATACTTTCTCTCTTCTTAGAGTACATCCTACACTGTGGCGAGTCAGTGCATTTATCAATGTGATATTTGGAGTAGTTTGGTCTGAGAACTTGTTCTTGAGCGCTGCACACTAATGCTTCACTGGGCCCTTTTAAGTCTCCTTTCTGCAGCCATTGCCAGGTTCTATTCCAATCAATCTCATCCTTATTCTTCAAGAACTGACAGCGCAATGTTTTGTCCTGCCAAATCTTCATCTACTCTCTCTGGTCTTTTTTAATTTTAATTGGATCTATGGCTTTGTTCACTTTTAAGGTTCCCTGCATTTTCACTGCTTCAATCATTTCTTCTTTACTTCCCTTGATATACCAAGCCAGGCTAATCTCCCCTTCCCTTACACAACCTTCACAACACAATAATCCCCGTCCTCCCTCCCTCCTCTTTACATACAATCTTGACACATCACTCTTGGAGTGTAGTTCCTTGTTTATTGTCATTAATTTACGTGTTCTCCAGTCTATCTCTTGTAATTCATGCTTCTTCCAAGATACTATTCCTGCCCCATATCTCATCAAAGCAACAGCCCATGTGTTAATTGCTCTAATCTTATAGTGGCCATTTAGCTTCGATTGGAGAACAAACTGAGTTCTTCTCAAAAACTCTTTCCTGTACATTTCTTTCATCTTATGTTCATTCATCTTATCTCTTTCAATGATACCTAGGTACTTATATCCTTCCCCTCCAACTTCCTTCGTAGTTTCACCACTTTCCAGCTTGATCCCATGGCTGCTATTGATTTTCCCCCTTTTGAGAATTATTATTATTATTATTGTTGTTGTTGTTATCATTATTGTTTACTACTACTACTACTACTACTACTACTACTACTACTACTACTACTACTACTACTACTAATAATAATAATAATAATAATAATAATAATAATAATAATAATAATTAATAATAATTAATAATAAATAATAATAATATCAGCCGCAGCAGCAGCAGCAGCAGAAAAAGAAATCAACATAATATGCTTTCTGAAATTTCATACTTCATTATTTCAATGTCTCTATTAACCTGTGTCTATACTGTCAGGTGTTGGGTAGGAGGGAAGCATTGATTAGTTGTATGTGTTTCTAACATACACTCTTTCACAGAACAATTTCTGACAGTTATTTGGAGTGAATTACTTACTGATTCATTTATTCACAAGAGTATATTCACAATGAGTAATTAAGTAATTGAGTAGGATCCCACTGACCAATTTACAATGTTTAGTCACATGATACATTTTGCATGTCAACAAGAACTTCCAAATGAGTTGAATGAGACAACCAAGTCAGACAGGAGAAAGTACAGATATATATATACAAACAAATATACTTATGTATGTATGTGTATGTATGAGGATCTGTACAACCAGCACATTTTTACCAGAATCTTGGTAGGAAAAACAGTTACCTTAATCATGAATTTAAGCTGCTCAAAACCACCATAAAAATAATTCTGGCATTTTGTGTAAAGGATTTTGTTTTATTGGTCTACTGTTCACAGTAACTATTTTGGATTTGTAGTGTATCATTATGAATAATATGATGAATAATACCAACATGGCAGCTACTGAAGTAAGTACTAATATATTAACCCATAATATTTTCATCAATAATCCTAAACACTGTTTGAATATTTTCTTCCTCAGTGAATACTTATTTGTAATGTAGGACTCTAACTAAAAGAAATATTAATGTAACAGCTTTTTCACTACACTAGAATTATATTTTAAAACATTTGTAGATATATTTAAATCAACTTTTTCACCTATTTAATATAATGAAATTATTGTATACAGTGCTCAGGTGCACCAACTTGTCAAAATTGCATATAAAGCATATGCAGTAATGTACAAATGTCTGGGAAGTGAACAGTGTATGAGTCAGATACATGCTTGCGTGTGTATGGAGGGAAGAAAATCAGGTGTAGTGTTGGCAAATCTCAGGAAGCATGGAAGTTTTGAAGGATGCAGTGCTCCGACAACTAACAACTGATGCTGGCAGTTTGTTCCATACTTCAGCAACTCTTAGCATGAAAAAATGTTTCCAAAAGTCATGGGAGCTGTGCTGTTTTCTGACTTTGTAAACATGTCCACTGGTGTTAGACAGGTGGAGTTTGAAAAGGTGCTGAGTTATTGTTAGTAAGATGGTTAATAATTTTATGGGTGTCTGCCAAATCAGCTGCCAGATGTCGGAGTTTCAATGTATCCATGCCCAGGGAAGTAAGGCATTCAGAATATGGCAAATGCCTGATGGAGGGTAAAAAAAAGAAGATTTTGGACATGTGGCCCTAGATACACTCTGAGAAAAAAAGACATGTTTGAAGTGTCTGATTTTTAAATATGTGCCTAAATAACAATAGCAATTTTGAGTCTGGAAATAGATATAGAACCAAATAAATTTGAAATCAAACTATGATATCCATGCCTTTTTGGCAACATATGTAAAATATGTAAGCATTGGTTTTAAAGGCAGAGGCTATGATTTCAGTTAAGTTCATAATAGTGAAGTCGTTTCACTTCTAATTCACTAAATGTGAGAATGCAGAAAATTGGGATTTCTGTATAGAATTTGCTGAAAAAAAGACTCAAAGAATATTAATAAATTCTCTTTCAAGAGCTGACCAGATAGAAAAACTACACTATGCTACTCTGTTTTGGCAGGGTTTTTATGGCTCCACATACACACACACACACACACACCACACACACACACACACACACACACACACAGATGACAGAAGTAAATAGACACCCTTATAATCATTTAAATTTATTTAAATCTGAAATCATACATTCAAATTACTTATTAATTGTTATAATGTAAATATTTAATATTCAGTAGACATGCCCCTTGCATTTTTCAATTTTCTATTAGGCATCAGATGACAAACATTCTCTTGAGGGTTTTATGCAGTAATCTCAAAAGATCTGGCTTTGAAAATGCTTTCTTGTTCTTTTTATGAAGTGTTCTGTCCATTATGCCCCAGAGGTGTTCAATAGGGTTCATACCTGCTGACTGGCTTGACTATGGAAACTTTTTAATGCCATTCTCATCCAACAAATCTTGGATAATTTCAGCTGTGTGACATGGAGCTTCAACTTCCATAAATAGTCTCCTTTAATCATTTCTCTACTGGAGAAGATTGGAAGGGGTCCTTTCTTCAATATGGACATAATTTATCTGAGTTTATTTTTCTCTCACACTCCACCAGCTCCAAATTGCTCCAAATTGCTCCCCAGACCATCACAATGTTTCATTGTTGGCTGTTATCTTTTCTTGTTAAATTCTTGATCACAGAGTTTCCAGACCCACACTTGACTGCTGTCAGAAAATACAGCAAATCTGGACTAACTGGAGAAAATGACAATGTTTCAAAATGACAGTGGCCTCTCCACCATCTCACCAGCCCAATCTTTTCTCCACTTGATATTGCTGCTCTGCCATAGTAATCAAGTTTGTGGAGATACCTGACAGCTGTCTGGGACTGACATCAACATGTTCTGCTATGTCAGATGTCTTGCAACAAGGATTATCCTCCACACTTCTCTTAACAAAGAGAAGGGTCCTGTCAGAGAGCCCTAGTCAACCTGGGTGGGGTGATGTGGACTCCTTCCCCTCTCTGGTGAATTGCACAATCACTCTGTTAACTGTAGAAAGTGGGATCCCAAGATTTTTTGTGATTTTATGCTATGTCCACCATCAGATTGACCCACAATATGGCCTCTTTGAAATTCAGACAGTTCCAAAGCTTCTTTTGTACATGCCATGATTAAACAGTCATATGTAGAACCTGAAACATAAAAACATCAATTGATAAAAAATATAAACCTTTACAAGTTAGAATAGACATAAAATGATGTTTTATGTGGTGTCTATTTACTTCTGTTATGTTTGTGAGTGTGTGTGTATATATATATATATATATATATATATAATATATATATATATATATATAAAACATTAATTGATTTTTATATTTCATACTATTTTATATTACAATTATTGAACAATACCATCATTTTTTACAGGTTTCTAACAGGCAAATATTTGGTTCACTGTATTTCTAAGTTACAAGAGCAGACATTTTCATCATCATTATCATCTTTTAATGTTCACTTTTTCATGCTTGCATGGGTTAAACAATATTTGTTGGCTGAGCCAGTGGCATGTAAAAGCACCCATTATACTCCCACAGTGATTGGCATTAGGAAGGGCATCTGGCCATAGAAATCATGCCAAATCAGGCTGGAGTCTGGTGCAGCCTCCCAGCTTACCACCCCTGGTCAAACCATCCAACCAATGCCAGCATAGACAACGGACTTTAAATGATGATGTAGATTCTCTGGCACCAGATGCCCTTCCTGATGCCAATCTTCACCTCTTTCCAAGCAAAGTAATATTTTCTCATGACCAGACATGTTTTCTTGAAAGACTAGAAACAGGGGACACTGCTTGAATGACAGTGAAGCTTGTTTACAACAATCATGTGATGTCAAGACAAGGAAACATAAACACATACACTCACACACACACTAGGCTTCCTTCAGTTTCTATCTGCCAAATCCACTCACAAAGTTTTGCTCAGCCTGGATTTATAGTAAAAAATCTCTTGCCCAGGTTGTCACAGAGAGGAAATGAACTCAAAACCAAGTGGTTGGGAAGCAAACGTCTTTACAACACAACCATACATGTGTCTTTATTATCAAGTAACTGATAAAAGGTCATTTATTTCTTTATACACTTACTGTCAGCATTCTGCACATCAAACATATGAACTACTTTGCAGCTGGTAAGAAATGATAAAATAATTCTAAAAATACAAATAAACTTATCAAAGTATATTTGCTGTAGATGATTTATAGACATTTATTTTTTACTAATAAAATAGCTTTCACATTTCTCTTTCAGTTGGATATATGTTTTAAGAAAATCATTATTAATCCATATGATTTAAAGATTTGGAGTTCTGTGACTTCTATAATAGATTTTTAATGATACAAACTTATTGATGAGTTTAAAAAGCAAAATTATTGAACAGTGTTAAAAAACAATAATTTTAAATTTCTTATTAATTTTCAATTCAAATAAAATAAAATCATGTGTATCTTAGTATGTATTTAGCTAGGATCCCCAATGTTACTTCTTGCAGTTGTAAATTTACAAAACTAAAACTTGCAAATGATTCTGAGCAAACACATCTGAAAAGACAGCTAAAGAAAATTTTCAATTTTGATGCATGATTAAACAGGTCTGCAAAATGGAACTTTTTGAAAATTGTTTTGATAATTTTAAGTTACTTTGTATTTTTTATTTATTTATTTATTTATTTTTATACCACTAATTCAAAATTTCAAAAGTACTTTTTCCCATTATCTAAGGTTTTCTCACAATTTAATGATAAAATATCCCATAATTTGTAGGTAAATCCACATATGATAGGACAAAATGAAACTAGTAAAAATTAACTTGGTACTTGACTTAGCAAAATAAAATGGCACAAATGCAACTGAAAGGTGAAGAAACCGATTTTACCAGGGTTTCATTCATGTTGTAGGTTCTCTTTCTCTTGGAAACCATGCCTGGAACTCTTTCACTTGTGAGCATTTGATGGACATTCACAACACATCATCCAGCAATAGTCGGTCATCATATTGACATTCCATTCTCCATGATATCTTCTTTCCATTTTCTTTATGTCTTGGGGAAACATTTTCCCTTGCTCCTCACTCAATTCCCCCAGATTTTCCAGAAAGAAATCCAAATGGGCATGTAGGAAATGAACTTTAATGCTCATTTTACACCCTAAGTCCTCAAAATTTTCCAGCATTCTTCTCACAATGTTTTTATAGTTTGGATCCTAGCAATTACCCAAGAAGTTCTTCTTTACATCTTTAAAACTAATCCATGCATCTTTTTCAGGATCACCAAGAAAGTTTTCAAAATTTTCATCTTTAATGAGTTTCTTTACACCTGGTCCTACAAATGCATTCTCTTCAACTTTGGTGTTTAACAGAACAAGAAACTTACTACACAAATACTTGAAGCCCGCTACAGCCAGTGGCAAAGCTTTTATGAATTGCATCATGAAGCCAAGTTTTATAGGTTTTATAAGTAGAGGATGTAAAAGAACTCTTTTTGGTTCATATTTCAAAGGATATTCTTTGTTCCTAGTGTAAGTGTATCCCAAGTTGCCCGTTCTCTTTTTTAGACCAGTGGAGGTTCCTTGCTTTACTGTTCATTCACACAAGAAGCAAGAAAATTTTGTGTAGCCTGACTGTTGTTAAAGCAACATGCAAATTATTTTCAAGTCACTACAAATCATCCACTTATGATCTTTGAATTTAATCTTGTGTAAGAGTGACACCAAATTTTCAAATGTTTCCTTCATGATCACTGAGTGTCCAACAAGGGTGGAAGCATATTTATTACCATTATGCAATAGAACAGCTTTAAGACTTCTTTATGAAGAGTCAGTAATGAGTCTCCATTCATCAGGGTTGTAACTTAAGCCAAACTTTCTTATTAGTCCTGATGGATCTGTACATTAAGCCAAATCATTTTCTTGAGCAAAATAAGGAACATATTCTCTTTTGTGGTTATGACACCAATAGAATGATGTGTGAGGAGCTAAAAGATACTTGGTTTTAAGTCTGGAGCCTAAAAGCTCTGTTGACTCCTTTGCTAGTGCTAAATCTTTCGCTAAATCATTTAATTCATACTGGTTGAATACTTAAGGTTCTTTACCTTCACTGCTGTTGAAGTCTTCATCATCATTGCTACTTTTGCATTCTGACTTAGAACTCAGGTGTATGTTCTTCAAGGTTTCCTGGTGGTGATGGGACTGGTATGTCTGGTTTATGGGTGACAGGTCACAATGCAGATGGGCGATTTAGACAAACACTGCTTTTCCCAGTCTTTAAATTGTGTCCCTGCACCTTACATGAGCAAAAGTAGCAATCATCACTGACTTTTAGGCTCCCTCCATATCATTGGAACCCCAACATGAAAAGACTTCTTTGTACATTTTGCCCATTGTCTTAGTTCTTCAACGCAAATTGAGAAGGCCATATAAGAAGCACACTTCTTATCTTGGTCTTTTAATTTTACACCAAAGTAGGCATAAGATTCATTGAAAAATTTGGTCATGTTTCTCAGGTGTTTTTTAGTTACAAACTTATTACAAATGTAACAAAAGTTATCTAGGCTTGATTCACATCCTCTAGAAGACAGCCTTACTTCAAATGATGTAGAGATCTGTAAGTAAAGGGGAAGGGGACAATTTTTAACAGCGTATATTTGGTTTACCATCAAAATGTATTCATAATATTAAAAAAATATAACATATAATACAGAATGTATGTAAAATATATACACTGACAAAGGCATGAAAAAATAACTGTAATATATAAAAAGATACGTTTTAACCTAAGCAATATGACCTTTGTAAAATGCATCTTTCTCTCCTCATTTCTTGTTGATGTCTGAAAATACAGTGATGCAGGCATCTCTCTGTATAGCTGAATAAGTTCAAACATTGCCAGATTCTGATTTTTCAAAATCACACCAATTACTTATTCTGTTATAGTCTTTTTAAATAGGGCAATTAATAGTAATGATAGAAGACAATAGTCAAATTTGGGCATAATGGTAAAATTGATTTTGTGAAGAAACTGTATGTGATGGGATAATTTCTTTGTGATTTTTGAAATCAGCAAGTAAAATTGATCATATTATTGATGTCTTTGTTTACCAGAGTTTTATTCCCTGTATCATTTCTAAGTTAAGTGAAGCTTTATTTTGTTTTCAGTTGGGTGTTTTAAGTGCAGAAACAAGACAAGTTTTCTTCAGAGTGATGATATGAATCCACAGGTTTTTGCCACATAAAAAATGGAATGAATAGTGTAGTGTAGTGTCTTTGCTGAGTGAACTCAAACATTGGTAACTCTGAAATGCCTTTGTTCTTGCAAGAATTTACCTCAGGTTAAAAAGGCCTTAATTTCTTTATAACCTGATGAATGCGTTTTCTACAATGGCAGCTATTATTTTGCTGTGCATGTTGCTGAAGAAGATTCTGGAAAATACTGGATCCAGAACCCATCTGTGCTTCATACTTTTAAAGATAGGAAGTGTAACTGAAAATGTCCTATTGTGTTTCAAAGGCTCTTTTTTTAACCCTAATGAATAAAAATGTAAATATCTTCATGAGGTCTCTACCAAGCCATCAAGGAAGTCTCTATGAAATCATTTAGTTTAATAGAAATAATAGACAAATTCCCTTGAGTCATATGCTATATCTGAATGACACATTGGAGAATGTAGTCCTAGTCATACAAAAATGTAGGATGGTCATAGCTGGGATGCCTTGTTTTATCAGAACTGATTCAGGTTAAACAACTGCAACAACCCTTGTGAAGTTGGGGAAGAAACTTAAGGTTATCCCAGTTTGCCTTAATTTCTCTTCATAGTATTGAAAGCTTTGTTAAATCAATAAATACTGCATATAGAAATAGAAATTATACTCATGTATCATTCCTAAAAGGTATGTACATACAAAAATTCATAAATCAACATCATTTTGAGAGATTATTATATAGTATGTCAATGGAAGTGATATTAATATTGTCATATAGAAAGCAGATGTCTATTCCCAATAAAACTGATTTAGCCAATTCATCTATCTGCATTTGATAAAATAAATACCAAGCATGTGCTGGGGCAATTCAGCCAATAGAATTTTTTATCTTGTGGTTGTGTAAGGTATAAATATGTTAATTAATATGCCTTCTGCTTTAAAAAAGTGAACCTTTTGCCTATGAAGCAGATATTATTTCTTTCATTTCAAAGGTGGTGAGCTGTCAGAATCATCAGTACAGTGGGCAAAATGCTTAATAGCATTACTTCTGGCTCTTTATGTTCTGAGTTCAAATGCTATTATAGTTGACTGCTTTTTATGCTTTCAGAGTTGATAATATAAGTACCAGTTGAGTACTGGGGTCAATGTAATCAACTTTCCCCTCTCCTCAAAATTGCTAGCCTTGTGCCAAAATTAGAAAGAATTATTTCTTACAATTTTGGAATGTGGTGAGCAGAAGGGGAAAATGCTAAAGCCTTGAAAAAAAAATGCAATACAGTATTTTTTCTGACTCTTTACATTCTGAATTCAAATCCTGCCAAAATCAGGATTTGAAGTTTTCTTTCATTCTTTCAGGGTTGCTAAAATGAAATATCAATCAAACACTGAGATCAATAGTATCCCCTCAAAATTATTGGCCTAGTAGCTGATGTAAAAAGCATTATTCTTTCATTATAGTTTTTGTCAGACAGCTCAATCAACTCTGTAGGGGAAACCTGTGACACAAGAATAACTAGCCAATATTTTTAACAATAATTATCCTATTTTTATTATGAAATATATCATATGGTCCCATGGTTTAAGATTTAAAATATGAGGAGTTTACTGAATGACATTTGTTTGTTTTGACAAAGTTGATAAACTTATAGTAGATCCCACTTTGACTCATATTTTCTCTCTCTTATATTGTAGCAAGTTTTCAACCTTAGGCGGTCTTTCCAGAGTGGAATTACCAAGCATATAGACTGGCGCCATAAGCAACTGAAGGCCATGCTATTAATGTTTGAGGAGAATAGAATTCTTTTCGTTGAAGCTCTGAAAAATGACTTGTATAAAGTAAGTATCAAGAATATGAATACCAGATTCCCCACAAGTAAAGCAGCATTTAAATATCAATATAACGTTAAAAATAAATTTTTAAAAATAAAATAACTACTTCAGGAATACTCATACTTTTTATTTTAGGATGTTTTAGATTTTTATTATGTTTTACATACTTGACGTATGTGTGTCTTTGTGTGTGTGTGTGTGCACGCACATGCGTGTGCTGTGTATAGAAACAGTATTAAGTTAAAACACCCATTGTATCATACTTAATGTAAATACATCATCGAAAGGTAAATTTACTGCCGTATTCATTTAGAGATAACATCTGTTATGGACTTGTATTTAAAAACACAATAGCTACTAGATGTAAACATTTTTAAACATAGCACATCCATAACAGATGTTACCTCTAGATAAATACTGCAGTAAATTTGCCTTCTAATGATGTATTCACATTAAGTATGATACATAAATGGATATATATATTTATATAATAAGAAAATAGAGAGGTAATTAATAAATTATTATTTATTAATTAAAAAATTGACAAACATCCCTTCCAGCTGTTTCAATACAAGACCTTCAGGAAAATTCATTAATAAAATTAAAAATTATTTGAAAGTCGAATCTCATCAGAGGTAGTTTAAGATATACAAAATAGGTGTTCAATTCTTGCATGTTGAGTAAACGACTATAGTTACCTTGCAGTTGAGTATTAACTGTATTGTTCAACATTCTATGTATAGGTAACTAACCAGTACTTTCATAGGATTTTGCTATATATATATTTATGGCTGATGCCAGCTCCACCTTGACTGGCTTCCATGCCGGGGGGCAAGTAAAAAGTACCAATCAATCATGGCCGCTGCCGGCCTGTGCTGGTGGCACATAAAAAGCACCCACTACACACATGGAGTGGTTGGCGTTAAAAAGGGCATCCAGCTATAGAAACACTGCCAGATCAGACTGGAGCCTAGTGCAGCCTCCTGGCTTCCCAGACACCGGTTGAACTGTCCAACCCATGCTAGCATGGAAAACGGACGTTAAATGACGACGACGACGACGACGACGACGATGATGATGATGATGATGATGATGATGATGATGATGAGGATGATGATGATGATACACACACACACACATAACCATTTACTTTATTTTGTGCAAAAGCCTCATAGTTTGCTTTTAAAAGCTCCAATGCTTCTTGTCAGTTACCACATGTTAATTCCATCTCCCAGGGTAATCCAACGGCATGGGTATACGTGGAACTCCTTTCTGTTTAGAATTTCCATCCTTGTGTCATTATTGTTATATATATATGAATGGTGCTGTGACACTGAATGACTAGACTAACTTAATTCTACTTAATGACTAGACTGCTTAATTCTGTTCTATATTTAAGAAATGTTGTGTTAACAACAAACAAGATGAGGACAAATATCCGTCAAATGTAAATAATGTAAATATTGTAAATAATTTACTTAATTCTGTTTTCAAATCTCAGCTATTGTTTTGTATCTCTGATACACAACCCTGTTTACTGCTGCAATCCTTGTTGAGGATACATTTTACTTACAGTTTACAATCAAATTGTCAGAAGTAGTGAGACATTTGGCTGTAAAATCATTGCTCTAACAATTTTGATATTCATTCCACCCATGCTACTATAAAACAAAAAAAAAAATTAAAATTTGTTTTAGCCTTGTTTTATATGGCTTGGCTGAATTTTCAAATGTCAATATTTACATGAATTGTTCAAAAACATTTTACTTGCCTTTTCTTTTTATTTGAGAGAAAAATACATTTTTTGTGGGCCTTCTAAGCTTAGAAGAACAGAATTTTAAAATTTGAAATTTAGTATATTGAAGAAGACACAAAAGAACCAACTCATTGGAGTACAGTCCCTATGATCAAGAAATTTCAGCCTGCTTTGATACTGTCATGTGTTTCTAATGAAAACAGATTCAACATTTATTTGTGTAAAGAGTTCATTACTATAAGTACTTAAAGCACTGTAAAACTGGTAAGTCTTGAATAAATTTTCAGAGCTAAGTTCAACTCTCTCTTCTTTGGAGCACTTCAGAAATCAGTACCAGAGATGGTGATGCTAGTGGTGGTGCTGGTATCAGTGATGAAGATGTTAATGTCAATAATGACATAATGATAATTACTGTGGATTTTGTTTTAACTTCTTTCTCCTCCCAACCAGGACCCATTTGAAAGTCTTTTGATGGAAATTGACTTCATTTGTAATGAAATTATCTACACTTTGAACAACTTTGAATCATGGGTATCACCTGTAAAGGTAAGACTTCCATATTTTTTCTTTCGTGATTTTTTAGTTTTTTTAATGGTAAATATTCTTTCATGAATCCTAGTTGTTATGATTGTTGTTGATTAACCATTGTAACTCCTGCTCCAGCAGACCATCAGGCACTACTACCTGAAACGCAAAAGTGTCTTACATTTCCCTATACTGGCAATTTTTACTTCACTCATGAATGGGATCACTGTTGTATTCCTTAAAATGCGATATTTCTTGCTCACATGAGGTTGCAATATTATGGTTACATTCCATCCAGTTTCAGTAAATAATTATTACATAAATATAATTACTAATAATACTATATAATTATAATGATCAAAAATAATTCGTTGAAATAAAAGTACTAAATATTTTGTGTATAAGTATTTAGATATAGAAGTAATGAGAATAAGAATAATGGAAATAGAACTTATAAGAATAGGAATATCGTGGTTGATTATAAAGAATTATAATTTTTATATTTTTGGCTATTTTGTTATTGTTGATTTTGAGTAGAATGGTTAAAATTTGTTATTATTATACAGGACCTTTGCAAATTTTTAAATATGAATATGCTTAGATCAATATAAAATATAGATTTTCCAATGCCCCTCTTTCCCCTTCCCCACCTTCTACTTACTCTTCATCCCCCATCTTCTTTTTCCTCTCCTCTCTGGAACACAAGTATCTATGTACTCCTCTTCCATGGACCTACAATTTGTAAATTAACTATACTGTCACCACCAACCCTAACTTTTCTTGTATATCTTATTTATTCTGTTGACACAATTCCTCCACCAAAAGCTAACAAATTATTTTATTATTTTAAAGGTCTCCAAAGATTTCCCTAATCTTGCTGATGACTGTTTTATCAAGAAAGAACCATTTGGTGTGATCTTGGTGATTGCACCATGGAATTACCCAATTCAATTACTTTTCTCTCCCTTAATTGGAATATTAGCTGCAGGTAGGTTTCACATTCACCATATTACTCCTTAAAATTTTACCTACATGCTTACACATGTATGTATATATGTATGTATGTATGTATGTATGCATGCATGCATGCATGTATGTATGTAAATATGTATGTATGTATGTATGTATGTATGTATGTATGTATGTATGTATGTATGTATGTATATGCATGTATGTGTATATATATATGTGTGTGTGTATGTATGTGTGTATGCATGTATGTATATGTGTATATGTGTATGTATGCATGTATATATGTATGTATGCATACATTTGTCATAATCACCACTATCATCATCATCATCGTCATCATTTAGAATCCAAGTTCCATGCTGGATCTTGACAGGATCTGACAAGTCCAAAGACGGACACTGTGCTCCTTTATCTGCATTGAGACATTTTCTACGGCTAGATGTCCTTCATAACACCAATCATTTCACAACATGTACTGGATGTTTTTTTTGGAGCACTAGTGAGCACTAGTGAGGTTGCCATGCATCTGACAACACTAAAATCCCCTTCAACTAAATGAGGATACACTAGAGATAGAGGTTAAAATGTGAGAAAAGGGGCCAGAAATAAGTTTCTTGCTGTGGAGTAGATGCATAGCTATTTGCATTATAAAAGAGGGTAGGAGTGATTGGAGTGGAGTTGGAAAGAGACAAAGATAGTGGTAATGAAAGGCAGGAAATATATCTCCTACCAAGCAACAAACTACAAGGTCTTATTAATTCAGTCTAGCACCTTATCAATTCAACTTCATGTCTTATCAACTCATCTATTTTGGAAGTGCAAAAAATGTAGAATGCTATTTTGTAAGTGTGTATGTGTGTGTGTTCATGTGTGTGTATGTGCATGTGTGTGTGTGTGTGTGTGTGTGTGTGTGTGTGTGTGCATGCACACACATACACACAAACATGTATTTATTTTTCTGTCTACCAATTTCACTCACAAGTCAATGACCACTTCAAGACTATAGAAGACATTTACCTTAAAACACTTTGCTGCCACATACCCAAACCTGTACCATAAAAGTCATATAAATATATATATATATATATATATTTCAAAAATGAGTTTACAGGGATATATTATCCTAGTGGTGACCATGCTTCCTCTTAAGTCAGTTTCAGATGCTAGCTAACCACAATGGTCCAAATAAGTTGCTAGGCTCTGGTAACTTTTCTCGCCGAGTAAATCTGAGTGTCCTCTTTCAATTCAAGATGGTCCTGTTTAAATTTGACAAGAAACATAGAGGATGACTTTGCAACATATACCGGAATAGTAAAATGTGAGTGTGAAAAGTTCAAATTAAAAGAACTGACAATGAATATGTTTAAGTGCCTGATATTTGTTGAAGGACTAACAGCACAACAGGATTTGGAAACTCACACAAGGATATTGACTAAGCTAGAACAGAACCAGGATATTAGGATATTACTCTTCAACAGATATCAGAAGACTGCCAACAGAAAATAAGTCTTACACATGACAATTAGAGAATACAGGAATGTGATATATCAAACGTACAGGCTATAAGGCCAAAGAAAAACATTAGAAAGTGGAAAGTGGATCTGTGCACAAGATGTAGTCAAATACATGACCAGTATGATTGTCCATTCAAAAATCTTAAATGTTCAGGTGTGGTTTTCAAGGTCACAAAAGTTCTCATTGTCGCACAAAAATAGGAAAGAATCCAAAAATAATGCATACAGGAAACATAATTAAAATGTATACAGTGTATCTGAAAATGATAAGTATAACAAAATGCATAGAAAGTTTGTAAACATAAAAATAAATGGAACAAACCTCAGATTATAGCTCAATACTGGGAGTGATATAACTGCATCAAAAACTTAGAGTGTGTTAGATAAACTGGTACTGAGTAAAACTACAAAACTGCAAGAGGTGTTTCGGGAAAATAATTATTGTTTAGAGGTGAAGTCAACTGCAATGTGACTTTCCGAGGTAGAACAATAAAAGCAAAGGCTCATGTGCTAAATAATACCAATAACCTATTTGGAATGAATTGGATGGAGAAATTTGATCTCTGGGATTTACCCGTTGACCACTATTGCAAAAATGTAATAGGCACAGGCACAAGTTCTAACACCAACTCAGACAAACTGCAAAAAGAATTAAACAAAGTATTCCCAGATACGTTTTCAGACAAACTAGGTGCATGTTAGAAAACAAAAGCAAAATTTGAGATAAAAGAGAATGCAGTACCAATTTTTAAACCAAAAAGAAATGTGCCATATGCAGTGTCAGAACAAATAAACTTAGAGTTAGAGACATCAGAAAAAATTGGAATTATCCAAAAAGTGGAATATTTTAAATGGGTATCACCAATCGTGTACGTTATAAGAAAAAGAATAATAAAATCAGAGTGTGTGCTGATTTTTCCACTGGGCTAAATGAATGTCTTAAAACAGTAAATGTTAGCGGACTGTGAATTCGCAATTGCATATCTTGATGACATATTGATTACGAGTCAATCAATAATTATGCATGTACAGCATGTAAAAATGGTATTTAAAAAACTAAGTGAATATGGATTCAAACTGAGCACAGATAAATGAGATTTCTTTTTGCCTAAAATTAGATATTTGGGGCAGATCATAGATAGAAAGGGTCAGCGTCTAGATCTTACTAGAGCATCAAAGATTAAAAATATGTCCCCACCATTCATTCCACTCTTTGTTCTTTCGTTCCCCCTCTCTCACATTTCCTGGCCTTCTCTTCATGCTCACTTTCCCTCTTTCACTTCACTGTGTCTCTTTCATTTTTCTCTCACCCTCTCCTTAATTCTTCTATCCCTGTGCCTCTACCTCTCTACCTCTACCAGTGTTTGGCCAGGCCTGACCTTTCTTTCTTGGTTGGACTACTGTCTGTGCAATATCTATATTCCTTCCTGTACTTATTAAATCTTATGTCCCTGCCGTAAGGCTTTACTTCCACACACGCCAGCTTAATTTAATTCATCCTTAGTCGAAAGACACCTGTTGTTATGTCCTGTTATTTATATTTGTGTAACATTTCTGTTTTTCTTTTTGCGTCCTTTATATATTCGCTACTTTCTTCCAAGGAATGTAATGCTCTTAGCTTATTTTTCCTTGGGGCTGGCCAGATTGGAGCAATCTTGAGTATAACCAGCCAAAATTGCAAAGATAATCTGGAACTTGACTGAGGATAGAAAATATCCAAATGATCCGTCTTTGTTTTCCTTGTATCACCTGTCTGGATATTTTGTTTTCCTTTTTTTTGTTTCACCTAGCTGTCTGGATGTTTTGCATTCTTGTCCCATTTTTGTATTTTTTATATATAAAATATAGCAGCGTACGTACACTATGGTCTCTCTCTCTCTATATATATATATATATGTATATATATTGACATGTATCATTCATTCTTAATACTGTCCCTCTCCACCTACATTTTCCGTTGATCACCCTCTGTGCCACCAAATTTATACCTTATTCTCCACCACATGCACCTCTCACTTTCACCATGCACTGTATTTGCCTCTCCCTTCACACTCTTGCAACCTACCTAACTGCACATCATCTCTCTTTCTCTCATCCTTTCCCTGTCTAATGCATAATTAATATTCTACTGTCTTCACCCCTCTCTGTACTGTCATCACCTACTCCTCCTACCTACTCCAACTACCTGCTCTCCCCACCTACCCCCATTCATATTTCATTTGTCACCCTACCCACCTTTTGTTCACCATTTACTGCATCCACATCTCAACTCTACCAAATTTCTACAACCATTACCTACTCTTCCTACAATCCTTCATGCATATATTTATCATCACTCAATGCTTTCTTTTTCATTGTTATATCCCACTCCAATCTCTGACCATCCCTCACTCTCCCCATACATTCTTGCAACTCTACTCACCCATACTTCTTGTTCTATTGTTCACACTCACTTCTATTTACATCATATCTTGAGTATCCACCCTGACAGGGCATCACCATTAAGGTGAGACAGTGTCACGTGACAACTTGCTGGGGCTGCCTGCTGGAGCCTAGGCGGCAGGTATTTAAAGGGAAAAATTTGACAAGTCAGTCAGTCACCGGCTGACACTCGCTGACAATACATCGAAGAGGCCAGGGAACAGAAGAAAGAAGACATGCACCCAACACCAGAGCTGAAGACACCTCCGAAAAGGGGGGCCCCACCATGTCAAAACAGTAGGGGAGTAGGGGCCGAAACCGGACATGGTTCCTCCAGATGATGTCTTGAGCTAACTGGATCCTATAAAGGAGCTGTTGTGGTAGCAGACCACGAAACACGGTTGTAATTCCTTCATCTTTTTCCAGCTCCACCCTAGCCACTCCCACACTCTCTTTTATAATGTCAGCAACCATGTAGCTCCTCTACAGCAAGAAACCAATACTGGCCCCTTCTTTTATACTTTTACCTCTCATTCCCTAGTATAATGCCACCTCCCTCTCTACTGTAGTCCTTCTCAGTCAAAGAGAATCTTAGTCTGGTGAGCCACATGACAGCTTCACTAGTACTGGTGCCATGAACAAAGCATCAGTCCACTCTATAAATGGTTGGCATTAGGAAGGGTGTAGGAAGCAGTAGAAGCCATGCCAAAGCAGACAGTGGGGCTCAATGCACTGGTCAGATCTTGTCAAACCATTCAACACATGCGAGCATGGAAGATGAACAGCAAATAATGGTGTTGATGAGGGTGATGATGATGACGATGATTGGGAGAAAGAGGGGGTGGTGGAGGTGGAGAAGTAGGAGGGGGAGAGAAATGGGTGGAAGAGGAAGGGGAGATGAAGAGGAGGAGGAGGAGGGGGAGGGAGAGGAGGGGGAGAGGAGGAGGGAGAGGAGGAGGAAGAGAAGGAGAGGAGGAGAAGGAGGGGAAAAGGAGGGGAGGAGGAGAGAATGATGATGATGAAGAGCAGAGTATACATTCACATACATACATAAATGTATGTGTATGTGTGTGTAAGTATAAGTGAACAGATCATTTAGATTACTACTTTATTAGGTTTTAGCTAATAAACAAAGTATTTATTTAAAAATCTATATAAATATAAATACTAATTATAGCTGAAACAAATTGATTACTCTCTTATTAGCCTTAGATTACAAATGATTTTACGTAAGAATTGATGTAAATGTACACATACATAATAAATACACACATATAATAAACATTGCATTTAATTAATATTACTGAAGATTAGCAGAATCTTCAGACCATAATTAAATGCCATTCAGCATTTAGTTATGGTCTGTTATATCCTTAGTTCAAATTCTGCAATGATGAACCTTGCCTTTAATCTTTCCAGAACAATAAAATAGGATACCAGTCAATATAACTGACTATGCCTTCATTCAACATGTGTGACATGCGCCTTTGTTAGGAATTAATATTTGGTAAATGAACATAAAATATTTTATATAAATATCTACTATAATAATACTCTTGTGTTTTCTCTGTCACAACATATGAATGAGAAAGGAAGGGGTGATAGATGAATAAGGAAGGAAGGGGTGAAAAAAAATCAAACAGCTTTTCAACTCTGAGTGTGTGTGTAAAAATGGAGGTATGTGAATGTGTGTGTGTGTGTGTGTGTGTGCGCAATGGAAGTGGGGTGGTGGTATAATAATACTCTTGTACTCTTGTGTTTTCTCTGTCACAACATATGAATGAGAAAGGAAGGGGTGATAGATGAATAAGGAAGGAAGGGGTGAAAAAAAATCAAACAGCTTTTCAACTCTGAGTGTGTGTGTAAAAATGGAGGTATGTGAATGTGTGTGTGTGTGTGTGTGTGTGTGCGCAATGGAAGTGGGGTGGTGGTATAATAATACTCTTGTACTCTTGTGTTTTTTCCGTCACAACATATGAATGAGAAAGGAAGGGGTAATAGATGAATAAGGAAGGAAGGGGTGATGGCAAAAAGTGAATGTTTGTAAGTGTGAGTGAACATTCAACACTGAAAAGAAAAATCAAATAGTGTTTCAACTCTGTGCGAGTATATATGTGTATGTGTATAAGGGAAGTATGTGAATGTTTGTATGTGTGATTATTATGTACCTATTTTATATATAAAATATTACAATTAGTCGTCATTTTTGATGGCATGGAGTTAGCTAGTTTATATATAAAATGTGTGATGTTTGATCAATTTCTTGTCTTTTCTCTAGGAAACTGTGCAATGTTAAAACCATCAGAATTTGCTCCACAAACAAGTCAACTGATAGAAACCCTTATACCTAGATATATGGACACAGTAAGTCAGTTTTAAAGTTTACTACTTATTTTATTGACTTCGAGCAGTAAAGTGGATGCTATCAGGTATTGCACCCAGATAGAAAAGAACTCAAGAGGTTTTGGCTGACATTCTACCAATTCCATACCTCACCATATTTAGTATTTTGAATAAGATTAGAAAATGTTGACTCACAAAAGTTTCCTCAATTTTACAATGATTGCAATTCTTGGATCAAGATCTGTTCTTACATTACATTTGTCCAATTATGTAGAACTGAACAAAACCAGCAACGGAATTTCCATGTTGTTCTACAACCTGTTAGAAATAGCAGCCAAATTTCCCTCAAATCACATCCTGCCATCTTAAAAAAGATAGGAAATAATAGGAAAGTGTTGGCCTAGATGTACAAAAAGATGAGATAGTTATAATTGAAATGTCTTTATCATTAGGTTTGTTCTGAGGTGGATAGCTGGCAGAATCCTTAGCACACCAAGCAAAATGCTTAGGAGTATTTTGTATGTCTCAATGTTCTGAGTTCCAGCTTCAGTGAGGTTGACTTTGCCTTTCATTCTTTTGTGCTCAGTAAAATCAAGTACCAGCTGAGCACTGAGGTTGATGTAATTGACTTACCTACCTCCACTGAAATTGCTGACTTTTTTCCAAAATTTGAAACCAGTGTCAGTTTATTCAATGAGAGTTGTCCTAGGGTTAAACAATGACATACCACTACATTAGAGTCTTTGACCATCACTGACTTATATTTCATTGACCACCACAGACCTCAAGATTACAGAAATTTAACCACTAAATTATACTACACCACAGTTCCTTGATCACAGCTGACCATTACTAAGCAATATTAAACAGTCTCTGAAGATAAACATTTCAAAGTCTATACAACATTGACCACTACAGAAAACTAACAATACAATGAACCAGCTAGGGAGCTTCTATGCAGCCACTCAACTTACTAAACATAACAGTCAAATCTCCCTCTGATCACACCCTATCATCTTCTAAAGACAATATCCATCTGAAGAAGGATACATTAGACAATATATGCACTGATATAACAAAATAGGATGGTCAGAGTTGGAATACATTTGATCATAAGTCTGCTTGGCCAGGGCTGACATGGGTCTAAATAACAATAGCTACATGACATTCCAGTGACCAGGACACTCTCCTAACCACACTGACCTCTGATTTAACCGTACATACTAGACAGGTCCTTTACTTAGTTTAAAGAATGACTGGTTGGTCCTGTTGCCTCTTCTATATCAATGATAATTAAAACAATATCTGTTGCTTTATATAAAGCTGGTTCATATATTTCTTTTCTTCCTTCCTTTAGGAATGTATATGTGTGTATCCTGGAGGTACTGAAGAGCTCACAGACCTACTGGATCAGAGATTTGATCATATCTTCTTTGCTGGAAGTTCAAGCTTTGGTCGGGCTGTTATGGCTGCTGCATCAAAATTCCTCACACCTGTTACCTTACAGCTGAGTAGCAAATGGTATACATAAAATTCATTTTGTTTTTCTACAGATACACATATACATGCTAACAGACACCCTAACATCAATAAGCACCTTTGCACACAACCATGCATGCACACACACACACACACACATGCATACATACATACAAGCTTGAATATCAGTCGTGTGGTATTGTTTATCACAAGCAAATGAACAAATAGCTACTATTCCCCATCAACAAAGAGTGAAAAATAAAATAGAAAGGATGTTTGGAGATAGTGAGAACTGAACAATTGAATGCAAATTACTTGCCCTCAAACAAGAATTAAAAGCTTTCAGTGAAAATTGCTGGCATCAGAAGAGAGAAAAAAATTATTGAGACATTCATTTCTAACCAGCCTGTGATATGAGGAATTCTGTCAATAAATGTCATTTTCTCAGGAAAATATAGCTTTATTTTGGAGAAAAGTCTAGAATGAGAAAAAGGACTTCAACCATGATGCAAGATAGCTAGAAGAAATATAAAAATCTATTATCTTTGTATAATGTCCAAAGCATACAGTACCAGTAGTGATACTCATGAGACAGTGATATGAAAACATCGTGAAGAAACTTGATTGCTGGATATTGCAGCAAAATAATTGGCCTTCTGAGTGGGGGATCTTAAAGACTTTTACCAGCGAGCTTTCAGTAGGGATATAAATAATCTAAGCTGATTTATGCTTGCAGAATCAAAATGGATACCTCAAAATAAAGTTGCTCACATAGGGAAAAACTATTACCCAAATACATATAAGAATCTAATGTATGTAATGTACACAGTTTCTCTGAATCTATTCCTGCAGAATTACTGTAATAGTAGCAATATCATTACAGTGAACTAGCAGCTGGGAAGAAAAGAGTCTGGAGATGTGCAGAACAACTTTTAATTAACAAAACTGTAGTATCAGAGGTGTGGTAGCATAGAAGGAATTTGGTCATAATCTGGCTGGATTAATCTGATTTGGATTAAAAGAAAGTTTCTACTTCAACTCTCTCCCTGAAGCCATCACTCTTGATGACTTCAATGCTCATAACTGATCAGGGCCCTTTTCCTCATTCCAAACTGACACCACTATCCTAAGGCAAATGTTCAGGGGCCCAATATATTCTGTGGATGTGCATGTAAGGGCTCCACTATACTCTACCACACCATCAACCTTTTTTAGCTGCTGTCTTCTGACCACCTTCCCAGCTTCCCCACACTCTTTCTCACCTTTCTTTCTCTTCTCTTTCTCTATTTCCCTTTCTCCATGTCTCCTGTTCCTTTCTTTTTCTTTTCTAGCTCTACTGAAAGCTTTAATGTCTGTGTGCATGCATGTGTGTGTGTGCATGTGTGTGTGTGTGTGTGTGTGTGTGTGTGTGTGTGTGTGTGTGTGTGTGTGTGTGTGTGTGTATGTGCACGGACTTGCAGTTTATAGCTTTTTCTGTCTATTCATGATTGTCCCATCTTCTTGCCACCAGACTGGTGAGTCTTTAACCATTAACCAGCACTTCTCTGTTTAAGGAATTGACAGCATACCAGAGAAACTTCAGATTAACAGGCTACTAGCAATCAACCCAAAAAGTAAAGCATCCTGGAAATAGGGGCATTTGCAACAAAGGCCTCACTTTCCAGGTTCTCGAAAAGTGTACAGAACTTTTTGCTGGATGCTATATCAGCACTGAAAATCCAGATGTACCATCTTCACGTCTACTGACACCAAATTCCATAACATCTGTTGAATTTACTCTTGCAATTCTGCCATACAGTCTTAACCATATATGCAACTATTCCTCCCCTAATCTTGATGGTGTTACTTATTATCTGATTTTCATTTGAAGCAGACTCTTTCTACTGCATCACTTTTTCTACTTTTCCAGTTCTGTTTTGATAACTGTGTTACCCCTGAACAGTAGAAATCTACCAGTGTTATTCTCCTGTATATACTTTCAGTTATATCTTGGAGAACTATTGTAAAGACAAGGACTGAACACTGATAAATCCATGCTTGCAAGCTAAATTCCTCATTGAACTCAATCTTCACTCACATTTTACTGATTGCACCAGTTGTATGGATTTTGTAAAACTAGTCATCTACCTGTAGATTCCTTAGTGGCTCCTGGATCACAGAGTAAGGGACTCTGCCAAAGGTCTTCTTGAAGTTGATAAATATTAAGTATAGGAATTCCTAGCTAAGTACTTTTCCTGCACAAAGCCAGACGTCTCATCCAGGCTAATCCAATTCTTAATCAATTTTGCAATAACTCTTTCAATAACTTTCATAACCTATTCTAGTAATTTTATGCCTCTGTTGTTGCCTCTCTCTAATGCATCTCTTTTACCCTTGTAGTAGTTAACAATGATATTATTATACTTGTAATTGGGTATTACACAATCTTGTGTCCTTTGACTGACTTTTCAAATGACAATCACATACTCTACCTTACCAAACATTTAAGTATCTTAGTGACTCTCCTTGAGTATCAACTGCTTGCCTTGTTTTCATATCTTTAATCTTCCTATTTATATATGCATATATACTCCACACATACATGCATATGTGTGTGTGTACACATGTTTGTGTGTGTGCATGTATGTGCTTTGTCTGTCTGTATGTATGTATATGGTCTCTTTCTCTATTTGAATCCTTCCTATAAAAAGGGTAACAAAGAAACAAAGTTCTATCGTGGAATTTAGATAACAAAAGGGAAAATTTACATGCTGGATTGTATAAAATTGATGCTACTCATGTAGCTTCAGCTTTAGACCAGATTCCTCTTCAGTCTTGGCTCACTTTGTAATTGAATCTAGACTACAAGTTATGCCTGATGTGCAGATGTCCATTCCAATTTAAAAGTTTCTACACACATTCTTGGCCACAACACATTGGCTGAAATTACTAAAATAAAAGCACACATGCGTCCATCTAATCTCCAGATAGACTTCTTATTTAACTAAGATTATAGAGTTTCATTATGACACAATTCTTATGATGTAGTTAACTCTATTAAACGTTAGCTATGAAGTATTTTCTAACTCTGAGATGGATCATTCCTTCATATTTTATTTATATTTTTATTGATTACATCAAAGGGGGAAGTGAAAAAGACCTATGACTTTCTTTAAAGCTTCTAAGGCTAATAGAAGAAAGGTGAAAGGTTATCTTCAAGCTAGAGATCTGACCCAAATCTTTAGAATGGAATGTATTTTCTTAAAGGTGCCTAAGGAACAGGTGGTTGTGTTAAATCAAGAGACACTTTAAATCTACTACTCAAGTCATTGATGTCCTTCCACACAACCTCTGTCTACCAAATATCACTCACAAAGTTTGGATGATCTGAAGCTATGATAAAATACATTTGCCCAATGTACTGCACAATGGATTTGAACCTAAAACTACATAGTTGTAAAGTAAACTTCTTACCTACACTGCCCTGCTCACACCCATATTGTTACTGTTTATTTAGTTATAAATACTCTAGGCCTGGTCATACAATGTTTTCCAAAACCATTCATAAATCATTAAGAGATCACTTTATATAGACAACTAATAGATTTACTGGGTTCTTCCTTCTAGCCCTGTTTATGTGGATGAAAACTGTAACTTAGAAGTTGTAGCACAAAGGATCATTTGGGGAAAACTTATCAATGTTGGACAAAACTGTGTTGCTCCAGACTACGTCATATGTAACTTTGAGATCCAGGTAAGGTGTACTTTGTACTTTCAGAAGCACACACACACACACACACACACACACACACACACACACATTTTCCAAGATCTCTTATCACCACCACTACAATAATTGTCATCACCAACATCAAAACCATCTTCACTATCTTTATGCACTGCTTTGTCCTTTATACATTACCAGAAGTTGAAGCTTTTAGTGGTGATCCAAATCCAGTAGACACACAACACTCCATTTTAATTTATCAACAATGTCTGTTACAGAAGTCTTCATCAATATCATAGCCACATCATACAACCAAGGCAGCAAACTAGCAGAGTTATTAGAGCATTGGATACAGCACTTCATGGTATTTGTTCCAACTCTCTAAGTTCAAATCTCTTTTATCCTTTGGGGGTCAATGAAAGTATCAATCCAGAGTACAGGATTGGTGAAACTATAAGAGAGTCAGGTAAAATGACATATATTATCTATTCTAGCTCCTTGACCTGCAACAGCTCTGGTGCCAAGTTATATCAGGACAAGCTTTTGGTTTGAATAAATATTAGTGGACTTTCCTGGGTCATTACCTTGAAAATCCCACCAAATTCCTTAACAACTGTTGAATCCACTCCTGCAATACTGCAATGTCACCTGAAGCATTTACACAACTATGCCTCCCCTGATGGTGTTACTTATCTGCTTCTTAAATGTGGTAGGCTATTTCTGCTGCACCAGTTTTTGCTACTTTTCCATTTAATAACTACGTTTCCTCTGAAAAGTGGAAAATTGCCAATGTTATTCTCCTGCTTCAAAAAAGCAATTGTATATCAACTGTTAATCATAGTCCAGTTAATCTCACTACCTGTATTGCCGATAGATGAAGTCCTATGTCAGAGAGACACTCTGGAACTTCTAAAGCTCTCATAAAATTATTCAACCCTCACAGCTTGGATCTATTTCTCACTTCAGCTGTTATGGCCAACTTATTGAATTTCTTGCAAGCCTGTTTCTGGATGTTTCAAGCCCTTAACTTCTTGCTTCCCAAACGGTCATGGTGAAAATTTCTGCAATGGGCAGGAAGGCTAATCTTTATGTATGGTTGTCTCTCAAATCCGAGATTCCCGGTTCTGCAACTTCCAAATGTTTGTATTGCACTTACTCCATCAAATCAACACTACCTGTACAGTGTCCACAGAGCAACATGAAATGAAGTTGTAGGAAGGCACAAAGAAGCCAGCACCATTTTGAAATAGCGAGATCTCACCTGCAACCATTGCCATATGTGAGACAAAAACGAAATCTCGCCTGCAACCATTATTTAAGGAAAAGACAAGAACATTTTCCCTCTGATTCTTCTCATGCTGACCGCCGAGCAATACCTCATAGCTAGGAGCTCACAGTGGACTTTTGTCCTGCTGTGATACCACATGCATTGTCTCCAGAGGTTATTGAACAGCATGTGTATAGGAGAGAAGGCTAACTATGCACTGCTGTGAAGATGGTTACTGAAAGCAAACCCCTTGTATGAAGCACATGTGAATAAACGGTTATTGAATTTACTCCGCCTGAGAACTTCATTCTTCGTATTTTCAGATCCTTGAATCAACAGAATAATTATAATGGAAGAAGATAACCCAAAAGTATCGTAAAAATCTTCCTTCCATTATAAAGTGTTTTGGTGAAGAACACAGCGCACTGCCTGGTCCGGGCATCAAACCCACGATCTCACGATCGTGAGTGCAACACCCTAACCAATAGGCCATGCAGCCTCTCGCTAGTTGTTATAACTGGCTGAAGTTCTCCACTCTCAATCGAAAAGAGAGAGTTACGGAACTAGAACGATAACCTACACCTTATGCTATGACATCTGATATGCCACAGGGATCCATTCTTGGTTCTCTATTCTCTTGGTTGCATATTATTAATATTGTGTTAAATATTCAGACAATATTAAGCTATGCCTTGGGATGAAAAGATAATATAGAGCTTTCTTGCCATCTGATCTGGACACAATGCAACAATGGATTGTTGACTTACAACTCAAGTTGGCTGTAGACACGTGAACCATTATACATTTTGAAAAGAAACCAGAATTACTCTAAAATAATACATTAAAATTAAAACTGATTGTAACAGTTACGCGTACACAAGGATAGAATGAAAAGCAATATAAGGGAGATAATCTAGGAAAAGATTTACTTCCCTTGAATTGTTTGCAGTGATAATGGTTTGCCTTGTCAATATTCAGGTTTTATATATTATTCCGGAAAGGAAGAATAAATAAATAAATAAAACTTTCAGTCTTTGTTGAGTTACCATTAAGTACGTACTATGGGATAGTAATAGAGCTTACTCCGACTAAATACCACGATGGTTCTGATTTCTGATATAACGATTAGAGATTTCTAAAATGCCTATGGATCTGCGTTGTGTGTACATTGTCTTCTGCTCTGTAAATTACTTAGATGGGCTATAAAATACTTCAGAGGATGATAACACAAAAGATTTCACATGGGTAACACTAAACATACTACTTTCTTTGAAATACTTGATCTGTTCTTATCTCCAGCTCCTGTGTATGAGAGACAAATTACAATAATCCCTTGACTTTCATGGATGTTGTGTTCCAAAACCCTCCCCAATAGATGAAAATCCGTGAAGTAGCAACAGTACCGTACTGTATAATTTTTTAATATTTTTTATAATTTCTTTAAAATTATTTTATTATGCAAAACAACACCATGGAAGAATCAGCATAAGCTTAAATAATAAACCATGAGAGATGAACTGCATTAGGTGAACCAGTATAGGTGAATTGTGATATGGTGAAGGAATACTGTACTTTCCTATGGAAACAATTAGACTCAGCATTGCAAACCAACAAATTACTTGTCAATTTTACAGTGCTACTGTTGCTGCAACAGGGTACTATACAACTCTGTGGTAACTAATAAAAGCTAAATGGTGTCAGCTATTGCATTCATCTGCACAAGTTCACAACTGCATGTATCAAAAAGGTAATATTATACAGTGTCCTTAAGCATGAACATGCAACAGGATCCCCAAGCTCACAACAAATACTGAGCTTCATTAATAATGAGGGTCTCTTCTTATCCTCAACATTTCAAGAACTACTTCACAATAACAGTCCTTTCTTTTTTGGGACCACAGAACAATGCAGATCCCAACAACCACTAAACTTTTACAAAGACCATGTGAGATCTACAGTGAAATATGTTCTCACATTTGAGATGGGGCTGCTATTGCGCATGTAGTTACTGTGCACTGCATCCAGAAAAGGGCCACTATAAGATTGGCATGAAGTCATTCACCAATCTTTGACATCCACACTTTGTCTCCTCTTATCACCCATATTGAGTCCCTCATTAGGCCCAATACTAACTACTCAGACAATTCTTCTATTCCAGAACATCTTCTCCTTGAAAATTCCATTCTTAGCTATGTTTTTCATGCATTGTTCAAGAGGAAAATTAAACTTTGGGGCATTACTAGTTTCCTACCAAATTATTGTAAACTAAATAAATAGATAGATAAATAAATAAATAATCCCAAGAGGATGGAAGAAAAGGTAAGAAGAAACGTTTGTAAATGAATGTACTAATATTAGTTGTTATGTAAATTTATATATAAAAACAGCTAAACATTAAATTTAAGGATTGCTTAATACTTTCAGAAGAGTACCATATTTTCACACGAAAAATGTTGTCAATGACTCTAAATTTTGGCTTACTAGCCATCATCAGATAATTTAATGGCTGTTAGTAAGTTGAAACTCCAAAGTTACTGTCAACTATTTCCTTGTAAAAATTTATATAAATGAATAAAATATTTGAAAGAATTGCAGGAACAAAAAAAAAAATCTTGTCAAAATATAATTCAAATGTTCTTCCATTGTAGGAAGAAAATATTTTCAGTATTTCAAAATAGTTTAAAAAGAAATGTAATGTCACTGAGTCCATTAATATCCATCTTATTTTAATGAATGAAAGAATTGTTTTTTAAATAATTTAAGAATGTTGAATTAATTTCTTTTATCTATTTCCTTAAAATCAGGACCTTTTGTTTGAAAGAATGCAAATGGCAATTCAAAAATTTTATGGTAATGAAATCAATGGCTCAGAGTTTTATGGGAAAATTGCCAATGAACAACAATATCAGTAAGTAAAGATTCATTCATTCATTGATATAAACAGTCACTTGATAGAGTAGTAACTGATTTAATTTAAACATTCATTCATTCATATATATATACTCTTTTACTTGTTTCAGTCATTTGACTGTGGCCATACTGGAGCATTGCCTTTAGTTGAGCATATCGACCCCCAGGACTTATTCTTTGTAAGCCTAGTACTTATTCTATCAGTCTCATTTGCCAGACCGCTAAGTTACGGGGATGTAAACACACCAGCATCGGTTGTCAAGCGATGTTGGGGGGAGAGAATTATATGTGTGTATGTGTGTGTATGTGGGGGGGGGGGAGAATTCACAAAAAAACAAAAGACGAAGACAGGTGTAGACAACAAACAGATGTATTAGTTTAACACTCAGGAAGTGAAAAAGTCTTTAATGTTTCGAGCCTACGCTCTTTCACAGAAAGGAACACAGAAAGAAACAAAGAGAGAAAATAAAGAATGTGTAGTGGCTAGCGATCTATCATGGTGAATGTATATATATATATATATATATATTATATATATATATATATATATATATATATTATATATATATATACATATATATATATACATATATATATATATAATATATATATATATATATATATATATATATATATATATATATATTATATATATATATATATATCATCATCATCATCATCATCATCATTTAGCATCTGTTGTCCATTCTGGCATGGGTTGGATGGTGTGACCAGAGCTGGCTAGCTGGGGGAGTCCAGTCTGATTTAGCATGGTTTCTATGGCTAGATGCCCTTCCTAATGCCAACCACTTTACAGAGTGTACTGGATGCTGTATACATGTATATTTATGCAGTAAGAGAGAAAGTGAGAGAGACAGAGAGAGACAGAGAGGGAGAGAGAGAGAAGAACATATCTAGTGTGAGATACAGAAACTAAAGCACAGTTGAAGTTGTGGGAAGCAATGAAGAAGGGTGATAGCAGTGGGTTTAAGTGAGGATGAAAGTGAAGCTGGTAAAATCATGGCAACAGTGGCTATACTGTAAAAAAGAAACAAAGAAAGAGTGACAGACAATAACTAAATAATTACTGAGTGGAGATTTGGTGTATATAAAATTATCTTGTTATTTATCAAGCAAGCATCCTAAACATAAATTTTCATCCAACTGATTCATGGTCGTCAATGAAGGTGGATAAAGGGTTCATCTAAATAAAAATATCAGATGAATTTCAAAACAATTTTTTTATTTTCTTGGCCCTTTATGAAAAAGGGAAAATTGTAATGCATAAATGACTGATGTTTAGTTAACTTCTTTCATCCAGACGGCTCAAAAACCTTTTGATGCGCCAACAACCAACTTATGGAGGCCGGGTTGATGATACGCAACAACTTATAACACCTGGATTAATTATAAATGCAAAGCCAGGAGATCCATTTATGGAAGAAGAGGTAACATTATATATTTTGATGTTTAAGATAAAAATATTTTTACATATTCTTTTCTACTCTAGGCACAAAGCCCGTAATTTGGGGGGAGAAGGCTAGTTGATTAGATTGATTCCAGTACACAACTGGCACTTAACTCATCGACCCCAAAAGGATGAAAGGCAAAGTCGACCTTGGTGGAATTTGAACTCAGAGCATAAAGACAGATGAAATACCGCAAAGCATTTCGCCCGGTGTGCTAACGTTTCTGCCAGCTTGCTGCATTTTTTACATATTTTTACAATATCTTTACATATTGCAAGAGTACTTTGCCTTACACCTCCCTTGGTGTATATATGTGTGTGTATGTATGAATAAATAGATTCATATAGATATATGTCCTTGTCTACTTGTGTGTGTGTGGTGGAGAGAAAGAGAGAGAAAGGGGAGAGAGGGGGAAAAAGAGAAAGAGGGAGGGGAGAGAGAGCAATATAAGTAACATATTTTTCTTTTGTTGTGAATAAATAATATTTATTTTTCCCTTATATATTTGTTTTTAAATCTTAAAATTAAGCAAGTTAACTTTACTCATTTATTAGATTTTTGGTCCAATACTTCCAATTGTGCCAGTGAGAAGTGCTGATGAAGCAATTGATCTCATCAACAGTTAGTAAGTAATTCATAAAAACACAAGTTATTTTCTGCAAAACTTCACAGATTTTACTTGACATCCTTAATTTATTCTCATGTTAGAAAGAATGTTCTCTTGCTTTTTTGAACCCACTTCTTGTAGTAGTCACCAGTTTCCAAATGAAGAATTGATCATTTGTATTCTATCACTAATTTGCAATGAGTCTTTGTCAAAGTTACTTAACATATCATATCTGATACTGCCTAAATGTAAATACATGATGCTGGTTATGCAAAGTCACTACTGTACTATATAAGGATACTGTATAAGTAACCTATGTTTCATTATTTTGCATTGTTCAGTTCAGGTCTCCAACTTCAAAAGTCTTTTCTCTGTTTCCAAGTAAATTGTGAAAACTATTTTATCAGTCTATCAATACTGTGAGATAAGAGTCTTGACAGCTGAGTTTGATAAGGATCAGCTTATCCCACAAGGTTCTCCCTTGTTTTATTTGTCTTTAAAACACATGACCCTCAACAGCAGAGTTCCCTTAACTCTAAATAGGCACTGTAGAGTAGTATAGTCCACTGTTCTAGACAGAGCCTGCACTGTACACCCTTGTGTCAATTTGAATGGTGAATTCAATTTCTTCTGTAGGAATGTAATGGGAAACCACTTCAGTATATTTCTTGTTTGAATCACTACATGATAACTAACTCTTCAATGATATTCCATGATCCACTTGTCAAATCAATCATGCCATTTTGCAGTGAGACACTATAGTTGGAGAAGAAACTGAAAGTTTTGTCCAAATTACTTGAAATAAAAGAATGTGACGTGCTCACAGCATCACTTTTAAACTCTTCATTCATTTTCTTTAGCTGCCCCAGGCTTTGAAATTAGATATCTTGGCAGTTGGTAGTGTATACTGTATGGCCAACTAGTTTATATCCTTCAGGGTCAGCTAGCTGGATATTTTGCTATAGTTGTTTAACAACTTTTATTTCAAATTTACATTTTGGATTATATCCCTTCAAAATCTATTAGCCATTGGTCTTTGACTATGGTTCTTGGATGTTTTGAATTTGTACTTAAAGCCTTTGTTAAAATACAAGTTTGGCATTGGTAGTTTAAACTCCTTAGGAGGTTGAGAGATTGGATTTCAAGGAGAAACAATTTAGCTTAAAGGTGGAAATAGTGAAATTAAAATTGAAAATGAGGGACATAATTGTAATGTTGAAGAGTTTACATTTAAGGGACTGAGATAAGTACTGGGGTTTGAGAATAGAAAGGAGGAGTTTAAATATTAACCCAAGTAATGAGATTCTGTTAATACATACATATACAGGGGTTGGACAAAATAATGGAAACACCTAGCATCATAGCATCATAATTTTGAAATATCTATAAAACCATCAAAAGCTTGTTTATTTTTATGTTTTTTTGTATTTATTATTAGTATTGCTTAATATGTTTGGCTAAAATTGCTGTTTCTTTTCAGATATCATCAGAAAAATATAATTAAAATTCATTAAAATGACAGATATATCAGACTTTCAAAAAGGTCAAACTGTTGGTGCTCGTATGGCAGGCACTAGCATAATAAAAACAGCCAAAATGTTTGGTGTATCAAAAAGTACTGTCTTGAAAGTAATGACAATCTTTGAGAAAGAGAGAAAAACCTCCTCATCGAAACAAAACTCCAGAAGAAAACCAAAACTTTCAGATAGGGACTGTCAGACTCTTACGCAAGTTATTAGAAAGGATCACAAATGTACAGCTCCCAAAATTACTGCAGAGCTTAATGACCACCTCGAGAACCTAGTTTCCACAAAAACTGTTTGCCAAGAGCTGCACAAAGCCAGATTTTGTGGGTGGGCTACAATCAGAAAACCACTATTTTCAAATACAAACGTTGCAAAGCATTTAGAGTGGAGTAAAAACCTACACAATTGGTCCCTAGAGCAGTGGAAGAATGTTATTTTCTTGAACAGGTCATCCTTTACCTTATTTCCGACCACCAATTATATGTGTGGAGACAGCCAAAAGATGCATCTGACCCAGACTGCCTTCTTTCAACTGTTAGACAAGGAGGATGATCTGTGATGATCTGGCGGGGGTGGGAGTCCTACATCTTGGAAATCCGCTGGCCCAATGGTTTCTCTTCATGGCAGAATTAATAGTGAAGACTATTTAAGCATTTTATCTGATCAAATTCATCCTATGGTTGCAGAACTGTTTCTGGAGGGAAACGCAATCTTTCAGGATGATAATGCACCAATTCACACAGCTAAAGTTGTTACTGAATAGTATGAGGAACATTCTAGTGAAGTTGAACATCTTATCTGGCCACCACAATCTGCAGATCTCAATATTATTGAACATTTATAGTGCATTTTAGAAAAACAAGTAAGGAGTCAAAATCCTCCACCATCATCTGGTCAAAATTTTCTACCTGTTTTATGTTCAAACTGGCCAGATCTGGCCTCTCACACTGATCTAACAATGTCATTCAAAACATAAGCAATCGCATCATTGAAATATCAAAGCTACAAGATAATCCATGATTAATTCAAATCAATGTAAATAAATATGTATTGCATTTGACAGAATAATTTGAATGCTTAAGGGTTAAACATATAAATACCAGATATAAAAATAGTACTTGCATCAGTTTGACAATGTACACCCTGAATGATTTTATTTTATAGAACTTGCCAGTACCGCCTGACTGGCCCCGTGCTGGTGGCACATAGAAAGTACCCACTACACTCTCGGAGTGGTTGGCATTAGGAAGGGCATCCAGCTGTAGAAGCTCTGCCAGATCAAGATTGGAGCCTGGTGCGGCTGTCTGTTTCGCCAGCCCTCAGTCAAAATCGTCCAACCCAAGTTAGCACGGAAAGCGAACGTTAAACAATAACGATGATAGCTAATCACTGTGTGACTATTGAGAATATATGCAATATTTTGATTTGATTTTAACTTGAATTGTGTTCTTTTTTGCAGTGAGAAGCCACTTGCTTTATATTTATTCAGTAAAGATAAAAGGTTAATACAGCAGTTTCTGACAGAAACTTCTAGTGGAGGTGTATGCATCAATGACACTGTGGTTCACACAGCACGTATGTAAACATTTTTTCCTTTCTATTTCTGCTGTACACTATTTGATAATTTCTTTCCCATTTTCCCATAGCAAAATGAACACTAGAAAGAGCTGAAAGGCTACATATTTGCATAAAATGTTTTCATTTTTGATGATGTTGTTGTAATTACTGTTGCTATTGTTGTTGTTAGTGGTGGTGGTGGTGGTGGTGGCAGCGGCAGTGGCTGTTTTATAGCAATGCTGATAGTGGCAGTAGTGGTTATAATGACAGTGATGCTATCAAAAGAAAACTCATCGATAGTTTTAGTGGGGTTATTTCTTCAGTGGTCTTAATTATTAAGTTGCTGTTGGTAGACCACAATATTAGATAGGCTGTGTGTCCAGGTAAGAATGGTAATGTCAATGTTTTTATAAGTTTCCATGTTTGTTATAACACTTATTAATGTACAACAATTAATTAAAAAACCAGTAAGCCAGAAACAGTAAATGGGACAGTTAAAAGTCATCATTGCATAAAATATTTTAGTTATTTATATGAAAATTTTTCGTGGTTATAAAAGCAAAATAAGTTGAAAAAGGGAGAGCACCTTATCACAAAACTGACCAAAAGTATTTTCTGTAACACCTTAGGTTGTTCTTTTAAGATGGCTGATTACCCAGCTTTAATAACATTCAGTCAAAACTTCTAGAAACTTCAGCAGAACTATTTGACAGGAAAATTCACAAAGCTTACTTTCAAGTTTACTACTGTTTGGTTACACACCAACTAATCTGTTTAAGCAAACCATGTTCACAGAGGCATTAATGCCTTTTATGGTGGCACAGTTATTTTCTCACAGCTGGCTTTGCTTTTTATGGGCTTCAGTCCTAAACTTAGGATCAGAATGAAATTATTTGAAACTTAGCAGAAGCTATACAATAGTATAGACTTCTTGATCAGAGTCATTACTGCAACAACCTCCACTAACACCTCCACCATCGTCGCTATAACCTCAAGTTCTTCTCATGCTTCCATATTTGACTTAACCTGACATTTACTCCTATTTTATTCACCAGTTAACACTCTTCCATTTGGGGGAGTTGGCCACAGTGGTATGGGTTACTACCATGGAAAATTCTCCTTTGATAACTTCAGTCACCATAAATCAGTCATGTGGAAATCTATGGCCCTTGAATCAGTTAACTCGTAAGTATATATTTAATTTCTTTCTTGACATAATAACAATGATGATGATGATGATGATGATGATGGTTTCAAATTTTAGCACAGGGCCAGCAGTTTGGTGGGAGAGGTTAAATTGATTATATCAATCCCAGTATTGGACTAGTATTCATTTTATCATCCTCTGGCAGCATTTGAACTCAGAATATAAAATTGGAAGTTCAAATGCTGCCAGAGTCGACTCTGCCATCTTTTCAGGGTTGATAAAATAAGAACCTGTTTGACACTGGAGTCGATATAATTGACTTAACCTCTTCCCTAAAATTGATGGCCTTGAGTCACACAGAAAAATTACAGAAAAGGGAGCAATAAATAAACCATATAGAGAAAATGGTGCAAACACACATCAGGAGTAGTGATAGAAAATTTCAGGAAGTATGGAAGTTTTGAAAGATACAATGTCCCAACAGCTAACAACTGCTGTTTTTAGTTTATTCCATGCTTCAACAGCTCTGAGCATGAAAAAATGGTTCTGAATTATGGGTGCTGCACTGTTTTTTTAATTTTATATGCATGTCCACATATGGTGTGAAGGCACGTGGCTCAGTGGTTAGAATATCTTCTCACAATCATGAGGTGGTGTGTTCGATTCCCAGATCGGCCTGTGTGTTGTGTTCTTGAGCAAGACTCTTTATTTCACATTGCTCCAGTTAACAGATTCCAAGCTGTATTGGCCTTTGCCTTTCCCTTGGATAATATCAATGGCATGGAGAAGGGTGGCTGGTGTGCAAGGGTGACTGCTGGTATTCCATAAACAACCTTGCTAAGACTTGTACCTTGGAGAGTAACTTTCTAAGTGCAATCCCATAGTCATTCATGACTGAAGGGGTTTCTTTACCTTTACCTACACATGGTAGAGGTAGTAAACTCAAAAAAGTGGTCAAAATTGTTGTTGGAAAGATGATGGATGATCTGGTGGCTTTATATCAAGTCAGCTGCTAAGCAATACATTCAAAATATGGTAATTGACTGATGGAGGGTATTAGAATAAATATAATATATATATACATGGACAGAGTTGTAGCTATACATTTAATAAGAATATATTTAGTTTTGTTGTGTACATAGGTAAGCAATAACTGATGATTCATTAATGAGAGATGAAAGTAGTCAGTTTGACCTTCATTCCAAGTTGCTGAAAGCTCTGTTTCTTAACTACTCAGATTTTCAGAGCAAGACCAAATATATATTAATTAAACATACAGGCTTGCTGATACAAACAGAAGAAATAGAACTTAATTTGCAAAGTAGAGTATATATACATTTACATTTATTTATTTATTTATTTATTAGCTGTATCAGTTTATAAGTACCATACACAAAACTCAAGACATTTGAGTCACTTATGTAGCATTTCCACTTAATGTAAAGATAAGACTTTGTATGATATATACTTATAACCTATACTATATTTGTACTTAATCATTAGGTCTTTTGAAATTGATGTACTTTGTATGGTATTTATTTCAGAATTCGTTATCCTCCATATAATGAGCGAAACTATCGAAGATTGCAGTGGGTGCTCAGGAAATCTCTCAAAAGAGGTATTTTATTTGATTTAATAATTTATTTTACTTGTTTTAATATTTAGTTTTTTTTTAATGCTTCATTTGTTTTAGAGAGTACTGTTGTGTAGGACTAAACATAAACATACACTTAATTTTACACACCTTAGATTACATTACTGTGAAGAGTAGGTACCGGGACATCACCGAAAACTAGCCGATATCATGCTTTAAGGAATTATCTCCCATGCACTTAACACCATTGAACCAGGCGTAAAGTGCAGGTCCTTAAAAAACTCTTAGAGCTCAAGTGGTTTTTCATATGCATGTATGCACATCTGATGGCATTAAAAGCAAAAGTATCCTGCCTGACAGATAAAATTCAACCCCCGTCCCTCCACAACTACTCTCCCACCAGGTCTCCGGTATAAAAGGTGGAGGTAGCTGTGTTGTATCCACATGCTGTATCTCCTTTTCTAATCAACTAACAAATCAGCTTATTTACAGATGAGCCAGTAAGAGAACCTCCACATGGTACTTCGATTTTCAAGAAAGTTGACTGAAGAGATTTCAACCGTTAAACATTGTCCTCATAATCATTTTAAATCTGCTTTCTATGCTGGTATGAGTTTGGATGGCTTATCACGATCTGAGTGAGCTCTATAGAATTATAGAACAGTTAATCAAGGCCTTTAGCGAATTTTTTTGCTCAGAATTTTTACTATCTATCCTACATACATGCTTTTGCACCATCATGCATACATGCACATGAACACACACAAATCCACACATGCATGTACACATATACACACACATGCATGCACGCATGAGCACACACACAATGAATGATTAGTAACATCTTAGATTAGTGAATCCCAACCTTTTGTGTGTTACTAAATTACTGATTAATTTTTACTGCTTTTACAAAAGTAATATCATATATGAAGACAAAAAACTCAATTACTAATTTTCTTTTTTAATCACATATAGTACTACAGAATGATAAAGTTCTTGTATTGTTTCATAGTAGAAATGTACTTTTAAGAGTAAATTAATAATGTTATTCTGAAAAGTAATTGTAATAAAGTACGTACTTTCCTTCTTTATCACACTCCTGAAATGTTATCTTGTACCCAAGGGGGTATTGCCACTGCAGTTTGGGAACCTCTGTCCTAGACCTTTCTCTTCTTATTGCTTCTTTTTTACAGAGCAGCATTATTTATTGGCATTTTAGAATACTGAGTTCATTTATTCATATTTTCATATGTGTTTACATTTTAGAGAATAAAGATATTCTTGCAAATTACAAAATACAAAATCAAAATTTTGTTTGTGGCTTGTAAGCTTAGATAAACAGAAAACTGTTTTATTTTGTTGTTAATGCTCAAAATGTTTATAATTTTTTTCTTTTTGTTTTCTTTTTTTTTCTGCAGGACACTGATCATTAACAAGAACAGAAGCATAAATTCAAGAGGATCTATGTTAAGAATGAAATTTAATTTTTCAATGTTTAATAATCCTTTTAATTTATTAATCTGTTTTATCTATTTTCAAATCCCTATTGAGAGATTATTATAAGCTTCCTTCTATCAATTATTTTTATATACATATAGTCCAAGAAAAATGTTTAGGGATTTTCAAGGCTCTTGTTGACTGAGACACAAGAACAAAGTCGGACGAAATGCCGCTAGGCTAATTGTTCTGCTAACAAGTGATTGATGTTGAATTTGGATATTCTTCTGTTAATTTGTATCTTACTAGTAAATTGCAATACCATTTCTACCAACTTTCGAATATAAATCCTGGCATATCAAATTCTTATAGAACAGAACAAAAGTAGTATTAAAATCAGATTCAGGACGTTTTATACAGAATGATTTAAGAGATTGTCATAAGAAAAGGGTTAAAATATATAATAGCTTTGATGGATTAAGGTGCTTGATACTAAAAATAAAAGCTTCAGGCCTTACCAAAGGCACTATCTTATAAATCTGGACAAAGTATCTTGGTTCATTTCAGTTAGAAAAGAGATAGGATTACCTTGTAAAATACAAAAGAAACTAAAAAGTATCTATAAAATACCTTATTACTATATTTTTCTCAAGCAATTCTTATCAACAACAAGGTTAATATTCAAGGTGTGCTACTAACACATTTCTACATTATTTTTATCTGGTCCATATTTTTTATATTTTTATAAAGTATATTTCAAATGACAAGACATAACTTTTGTTGGTCTCATCTATCTTAATGGTTGAGGTGTACTTTTCTGCTAACCAAATATCATGGGCAGAAATTAAAGAGGCACATCCCTAAATCAATACATTTAATTAGTTTGAGAAATATTCAAGCTAGTAAATCTATTTAATCAGACTTGTAGGAGAAAAATCAATATTGGTTAATTAATTGACTATCATTTCAATGTACACTTTTATTTTCTCATTTCAAATGGTAGATATGATAACTTGCAAAAAGAATCTCCAGCCCTCATGCCGGTGGCACATAAAAGCACCCACTACACTCTCGGAGTGGTTGGCATTAGGAAGGGCATCCAGCTGTAGAAACTCTGTCAGATCAGATTGGAGCCTGGTGCAGCCATCTGGTTTGCCAGTCCTCAGTCAAATCGTCCAACCCATGCTAGCATGGAAAGCGGACGTTAAACGATGATGATGATGATGATGTTTCACTTAGGCATAGCAATATTAATTAACCTGTTGTTAGGACTCAATATACTTATGCTTCAGAATAGAGTATTTGGCAATTACAGGGTGTAATATGAAATTAATGAAATGACAAAAGAACAGGAATTATATAATCAACTTCATTAGCTTACAACTGTTTCTGCTATAATAGGCAGTACACTCAGAGCTGAGTAATTATACTTCATCTTATAGTAGAAACAGTCGAAAGCTAATGAAGCTCATGATGTAATTCCTGTACCCTTATCATTCCATTAATACTTTATATATATATATATATATTATATATATATATATATATATATATATATATATATATATATATATATATATAGATAGATAGATATAGATAGATAGATAGATAGATAGATATAGATAGATAGATAGATAGATAGATAGATAGATAGATAGATAGATAGATACATTATATATATATATATTATATATATATATATATATATATATATATAGATAGATAGATAGATAGAGATAGATAGATAGATAGATAGATAGATAGATAGATAGATAGATAGATAGATAGATAGATAGATAGATAGATACATTTATATATATATATATTTGCCAACTAAATGTAGTGGTCCTATAGAGGACGGTATTACTGTTGTTTATATACATATTGTACATGTTAAACAGTTAATGATCCATGAATTCATTACTGAAAGCTTACACATACACAAAATGTGGGGCAGGGTGCACATGTAAAATTGTAAGTAATGTATCTGTGAATTATTTGCTGATTACTTAATTTTAAACTCTTCATGATAAATTGAGCAGCCTTTTCTTTTGTTAGTATATATGAACACACACACACACACACACACACACACACACACACACACACACACACACATATTTATATATGTAGACACATACACACTTACATATATACATGTAGAAGTAGTAAGGATAAATAAACACAGTTAGACTTGAGACACATATGTATATGTCCCAAGCTTTACTACTACTACTACCATAGCAGCTTAATTTAGCCACTTTTGAAGCCCTGAGCCAGGCCCTGGATGAGGAATTAAGTTCACATTCGTTTGAGCATTATTCTGTGTTACGTATACTTTGCTCTCACTCACTCTATAAGTGTGTGTGTGTGTATGTGTGTGTGTGTGTGTGCATATATACATACATACACACATATATATATTTCAAATATTACAGTAGTATTTCAGTACAAAGTTTACCAAAAGGCACAGTAGAAGAGCCTAGAGGATAGTGTAAGAAAATATAGTGTAGGAAGTGGCATGACAACTGCTGTATACATATTAAAATAAATAATTTTTCCCCACACATAATTCTACATCACATCACTTTTCCTGACTGTTAGAAATAGATTTTCTATGAAAAGGTCAATGACATCAATGGAGCTGATCACCCATTGAAAGATACTTCTGATGACAAAAGGTCAAGTGATTAACTCAATTTATTCAGGCCAAATAAAAAAACACTTATCATTTTTAAATGTGCACAGTGAATAGATAAGATCTAGAAATAAAACGTAATAAAAAGACAGGACTGCCAAGTGCTCACTTCTCTTTTTATTTTGCACTATATTCAAACTTATAATCAACATATATTAATGTATTTCTTGATTAATTTCAGCTTTAATAATTAATTAACTATATATAGTTCAATACATCCATCGATATTTTAATATGAAATAATTGTAGATTAGCCTTCATTAATTTCCTTTTAATGTTCAATAGAGCCATCAAATTACAAAGAAATACATTAGCATGACTAGCGATTTTTATACTCGTTTTCTAATTGTTACTAAAATGTATGTTAAATAAAATAATAGAATAACAATTTCGATATGTTTTGTGTCTTATTTCAATAACATATATTTGACACCAATAAGACTTGAGAAAAATAACAGGTCGCCTAAATGAACACATACCAGCAAGAAATTTGGAGTAACAACAATGCAAATCATCACCTTCAAATGAATAAACTCTATTACTTGTATTGAGCCCTTTTTTCTGCTTATACATCCTAATATGTGAGTGTGTGTATGTTGTGTGTGTGTGTATGTGTGTGTGTGAAAGAGAGAGAGAGAGAGGGAGGGAGAGAGACTAAGAGCATGTGTATATATAGTGCTAGTGGCATGAAAAAAGCACCCAATGCATGGTGTAAAATGGTTTGGATTAAGAAGGGCATTCAGCTATAGAAAAATGCTAAAGCAAACACTGGAGCACAATGCAGTCCTTGAACCCATTGAGTCCTGTCAAACCATTCAACCCATGCCAGCATGGATTTTAAAGGATAAGGTTGAAGGCAATCTTTATCTCCAACATAACTTCAATATTGTGCTAGAACATAGAATACTACATTATTTTGCTTTTGAGGACTTCTCATATGGACTCATGGTGCATAAAAGCACTTGTATTTATATTGTTGACAGCCAAGAACCATTTGCACACACATATATAAGCTCTACCTCCCCCCCCCACCCATAACATCACCTTCTATCACTCAACTTCTCCAGTCTCTCCACTTATCATTCCACCTCTCTTCCACCACCACTACCTCTCAATCTCACAATCTTTCTCTCTCTCTCTCTCTTTCTCATATACTCATCATCTCCCAACCCCAAAAGCTCTTCAGTGACATCTACCACTCTTACCATCACTCATCTCTATTGCTACTACACATTTATTGTTATCACACATTTTTATGGCTTATTTTACTATACAATTTCATTACCATCAGTTAACATGCAACTATCACTGTTTCACAATGCTCTCTCTCCTACCATCCTCTCACTCATATCGTTTTTTCCACCTTCTCATACTCTCCATCCTCTTAGTCATCACTCTCTTCTGTATTCACCCATAGGGTCAGTCATGCAGAACAAAGGCAACACAATGTAGAGTAGAAAAGTCTTGCAAGGAACAAGGCAATGTCTCTTTCTTCTCTCTTACTCTTTCTCTTTCTTCTCCCTCTCTCATTCTCTGTCACTCTCTCTCCCCTCAATGCTGGGACCAGGATAAACTGCACCCTGTACATTCAGAAACATGGTTGATGAACAAATGGAGACAATATAAAACTGAGAGGACTGCTTAGTCTTGGTAAGATATGACAACCTCACCAGAGGTGGTGCCATTATCAAATGCACTCCATACATCCTGTAAAGTGGTCAGTATTATGAACAACATCCAGCAATAGAAAACAATACCAAAATGGAGACAAACAAGCAAAACACTATTCTCAGACGCATCTAGAAGGGCAATAACTCTAAATAAGAGGCTAACATGCCAGCATGGAAAGCAAATGCAGCAACATGATAATGGTTTTGGTGGTGATGGTGGCAATTATATATGTCAATAGTGCTTGTGCATGAGTTTATTACACCTGCATTCTGCTTCTCTTGGATTCAAGTCCACAGTTTCCATGCTCGTCTTACTCAACCAGGCATTGGAAAGTCCCTGCAGTGGCAATTGCACAACCTAAAATTTTAGGTTCAGTAATGCTTGCACAACACCTCACAGACTCTCTCCACCCTACTGACATGATCCAGACAAGCCAGTACCAATATGGGTCACAGGCTCAAGAATGTGGGAGTGCCATGATTTCAAATGCAAGCAAAAGATCCCTAAAATGTTCAATGTCATTCCCAGCATATCTGGTTTTATACTAGAGTAACCTTCTTCCAGAGACATACTTTAGCAAAAGCTGATGAGTGCCCCAGGCACAGTGGTCTCCCAGCATGCCAGATACCAAATATCTGAGGGCCCGTGCTATTGTTATATAATTGCTGAACTTACACTAGGTCTATCTGTCCTATATATATATATATATATATATATATATATATATATATATATATATATATATATCGTCTGTAAACATAAACCCGAAAAAAGAAGCACACTCTAAGTTATGGAGCAGTATATGTTCAAGTTAGATAAGGCCACTCGCTAGAGAGGTCTTTAGCCAGCAGGTTTTGGGATCTGATGATATGCCATAAAGCTAAACCCTTTAGGGATGTGAAACCTAAAGTAATCCCATAAACCGGCCTTATCTAACTTTAATTGCACACACACACACACAACAGTTCTCCACAGTTTCCATCAACTAAATTCCATTCACAACATATTTGTCAACTTTCAAAAAAAAGATAATTATCTGAAATGTCTCACAGTGTGTTTGAACCCAGAATCACATGATAAAGATGTGAACTCTTTGACCACACTACTTGTATGGATGTATTTATATTTAACTGCAATGTATTTTCAATGAGCAGTATTAACTCCTTTGTTACCAACCCAGCTGAAACCAGCTCTGGCTCTGAGTACAAATGTCTTGTTTTCATAAGTTTTTAATTAAAATTTTCCACCAATCCTTAGTCACAATTTATGTTCCTAACACTAGCTGAATGATAACCAAGTTATTTTACTAAATTCTTTGTTATATTTAAAGTAATCGAAAGAAATACAGAGTATCTCAAAATAGATATAGTAACAAAAGGGTTAATAAAGAAAACTGAATGACACAAACGTTGACATGAATTGTGACTGGGTTTGGACTGGAAATGGGTTTGTAAGAGTTGTATGTTGTTGGGTTGTGTTATTAGTCTTAGAAGTTGAAGAACTTGAGTTGTCAAAGTAAATATAAGCAACTGGAAATTTTTAGCCCACATTCTTATACCACTGATTTTATCATTGGTTCTATGAATACAAATCTCAATGGTTTATGAACACTAGGATGTGTGCAGGACATCAAATATCTTTCAACACACAGTGAAGGCTGTTAGTTATGTCATAGTAAATGATTACTGATGTGTTGAGTAATGAGACTTATTTACAGTACAGTCTATAATTCACTTAATCACTTGTTAATTCTTCTGATTTACTATTAATTCAATATATTGTTTAGGTATAAGGTGGCAAGCTGGCTGACTCATTAGCACACCAGACCAAATGCTTAGTGATATTTCCTCCATCTTTACTTTCTGAGTTCAAATTCCACCAAGGTCGACTTTACTTCACATTCTTTTGGGGTCTTTAAAATAAGCACCAGTCGACCACTGGGATGGATGTAATCGACTTATTCCCGCCTGCAAAACTGCTGGCTTGAGCTAAAATTTAAAGTCAGTATATTGCCTAGGTGCAAATGAGCATATTATTCTGAGTGTGAGATAAGCCATCAATAACAGCATTCTTTGTTAATTTAATGTTCTGGGTCTCAGAGTTAAACTGTTGGCAGTAGACTTTGTATGTTGGTTATTTGCTGATGGGAAAGTAGTGCATAAAACAGGAATTTATGCTCAGTGTGCTCTATAAAATTTTTTCCTTTCAATATGTAATAAAAAATATCATAAGGCAACATAAAAGCACCAATTGTGAATATAGCAGCAACTGAAATTTATCATGCTGATTAAACTTTTGTAATTGTTATTTTGACTGTAACTTTGACAGGAAGTGGTGAAATTTTGTGAAGGTCATACAGTGTTCAAGGAATATGAAATACTAGACATAAAAATTAAAAAATGTTTTATAGTGTTTGTAGCAAATTGGCATTTTTCTAATCATTGAAAAACTGTTGCAAGATGTTGAAGGGTTAGTCCTCCTCTGCCTCCTCAGCATTGTCATGTGATTTATTGTTTGAAAAGTGATTTTTGTTTCATGGTTACTTGGGCAACGAGATTGAATACAGAAAATGTTTCAAATGGGAAAGCATTTGTGGATCCCTATTTCTTGAATTGGGGTAGCTATAAAAATCTCATATTTAAGGGCTCATAAGCTTATCTTGATGAAATCAGCTGTAGACTTGAGATTTGCATTTCAATATACCTCACAAGGATGATTATAAGCTTTGGAAGAATGAGACTCTTAGTAGATTAGGTGGTCTTCAGTTCATGCTCAATTTATCTTAGATATTTTTTATCAACAGAATCTAATTCTATGAGATGTCATATGTATCAGTCACCCAGGTCTTCTACTTGGACCAGCTGTTGATAGCACTGTCTATCAGATAATTTGATCTTGTTCAGTAGATCTTTCTTCAGTCATAGAAATTTCATGTCAATGGATTAAATATCAGAATCAGAATTCTTCTTACTGTGTCCAGAGAGTGGTGGTAAAGGGATTTCTGAGGTTATTATGTAAATGCATTCAGAATTTTATCAGGTTGAATAATGTTCCAGGAGTTAAAGTTGGGTAAGTTATTTTTATTTTTATTTTTTAAAAAAGCTTTTTGGTTTAGTCTAGAAGAAAAAGCTGTGCCTATGGTTTAAAAGTTCTTTCTAGATCTGTGAGATCAATGAGGTTAAAGTTTGAACTTTTAATAATATTTAATGCAAAGAATGATTCTAGTACTATTTTCAGAAGACAGGTTGAATGTTATTGAATGGTTCATTGACTTCTTTTGGAAGATTTGGCAGTAATGGATTTTGCTAAGTTTAAAAATGCTTGCAACAAACTTGGGATTAATGGGTTTGATAAATTTAATAGTTGTCTTTGAAGAATTTAGAGTTAATGATGTGTTAAATTTAAATTCAACTTTACTAACTATGCTGTTACATATATACATACACAAATACAGATATACCCAAGCTCACACACATGTCCTTGTGTTTAAGAAATGACAACATATACATGAATTGAGAGACAAGGTTGGTGAAAAAGGAATCAAATGTAATGTGACAGAAAAGATTGTGCTGGTATGGGCACATGACACAAATGAAGCATGACAGCAGCACAAGAAAAGATACAAAATGAAGTGCATCTGTGGAAGAGTGAGATCAAGAAAGACTTGGGATGGGATGGTGAAAAATGATCTCATGACATTACACTATCATTGTAACATCACAGATGACAGTATCACTGTAGCATGGTAACTGACAAAATCACTGTAGCATGATAAATGACAATATGACTGTAACATGACAAATGATGGTATCACTGCAACATGACAGCTGACAATATCACTGTATAGAGACAGCTGGCACTTTTTTCAGCCTTAACACCAACACAGCCACAAGTTTTGCTGAATCCTCAGCTCTTGACTCTACTATGAACATTCCACCTGTTTAATAATTATCTTAATCCACTTCCTCTATAACTTAAGCCAACTCTGCTATCACCAACACCAACACAGCTGAAACTAAAACAAGTATCAATCACAATACAAAGATGAAATATAACAAAAGTCAAGAGTAACCAGAACAAGTCCAATAATAACTATAGATCCATATCAGATAGATTTTCTGCTGGATAATAATTTAGTTAATTTGCTGAGACACTGACTCACTTTAGTTTCCATTTAAGCAGGAACTGGAAATATATGACAAATGATTCTCATCAGTAAATGATTTCTTATGGACTCATTTACTGTCCTAATGGAAACAAGTTCTAAGGGAAAACATCTTTAAAAAGTGAGATGATTGGAAGTCTAATTTGCATGCTGACATTTCTTCTTCCAATAAATATGCAATTCAATTGTTTTGCTTCACTTTTCATATTTTGTGGAATAGTTGTTAAGCTACTTTCCATTTGTTAAGATATATTGTAGTTGAATGTCCTGTGTTAGCTTCTAGACAATTATGAAGAACACCATTTTTCCAAAAGGATTTTCAACATGAAGTCAATAGGGAATTTTGCAATTGTTTCATTTGCAACAGTTCTACCATATAGGTGAATTTCCAGTTTGGGATAAACTTTAGCAGCTGAATTCACCAAAAACTTTCTTCTGTTGAATGATATGGCAGTTGGTTGCAGCAAATGCTAAAGGCAGTGAGCTGGCATAAACGTTAGCACGCTGGGCGAAATACTTAGCGGTATTTTGTCTGCCACTATGTTCTGAGTTCAAATTCTGCCGAGGTCGACTTTGCTTTTCATCCTTTCGGGGTCAATAAATTAAGTACCAGTTTGTCTATCCTAGTTTGTCCCCTCTGTGTGTAGCACCTTGTGGGCAGTAAAGAAATAAGAATTGTCTTTCTTGCCAATGAAACCTTCATGACCTCCAAAGAGATGATAGCTAAAAGAAAACTAATACTCTTAAATGTATTTTATGTAATATCAATGTGAACAGCAGATATGATGTTGAACAACAGTTCTGTTTTAGGTGTCACTTCTGGGCTGGAACAAGATGATTTTCCTACACCAAAATTAGTTTAGATTTTGAAGATATTCTGATCATGCTTAAGAGATATCCCCACTTTTGTTCTTGCTTTTTGGAGATTCTAGTTACACATATATTTATTTATAAATATTTTCAAGTCATTTTTAGATCATCAATATTTTTCACATAGGTGATGAGCTGGTGGAATCATTAGCACACTGGGGAAAATACTTAGCAGCATTTTGTCTGTCTTTATGTTCAGAGTTCAAATACTGCCAAGATTAACTTTACCTTTCATCCTTTTGGGTTAGATAAAATAAATGCCAGTTGAAAACTGAGGTCCATGTAATTGACTTACCACTCTCCTGAACTTGCTGGACTTGTGCCAAATCGGAAACCAATATTTTATACAAATGATAATGTCACATTGCTTTTCTGTGTCTGCTTGCTTGTGTATTTCATTATCTCATGTAAAGCTTTTTTGTATTATTTTCCCTTGTGACATACAAGATATTGGCCATGAGAGCACCAGACAAAACCTTGCATTATTCAGCTACATTCTGAGTTCGAATCCTGCTGGGATTAGTTTTGTCTTTCATTCCTTCAGAATTCAATATAATAAGTATCAGTTATATACTGAGTGTCAGTTAAATGGTTTATATCCATTCACAACAAACTTTGTAACATTGTTAGGAATTGTTGTTGTTGTTGTTGTTGTCATTGTCTTTTTATTACTGTTGTTACTGCTGCTATTCTTGTTGTTATCGTTGAATAAATAAAAATAATTAGCTTTCATAAATGCTTGCATGTGGAGATGATGTTGGATTATAAAAGAAAAACACACACACATACACAAACACACACACAAACACCCACACACATACACATACAAACATACACACACACACACACATACATACACTCATACACAAATACATGAATACAAACAAACGCATACATATATGTGCACATATGCACATAAATTTAAAAGTACCAACATCTACACTCACAGACTCATACATTCTCACAAGCATCCTTGTACACACAAACACACACTCATACAGACATAAACATATACATGTACATATATACATATGCACACATGTATGTCTTCCTTTGATAAAATCTGAAAAGGTCTTGTTTATGAATGTATACGATATGGGCAGCAAGAGAAACAGAATGCCTCTTGTTAGGTAGTTAGTTGCCATAGAAATTTGACATTAGCAACTCCAGTGACAGAAAGATGGTGATGGAAGGAGGCTTTGTGCTTTATTACAAAACACTGGTGATTTCTTCTTAACAATAAAATGCTTAACAATCAGTAATATTAAAATAATTCTTTTGGCAACCATGGAGCAAGCAGATAACTTCTGAGGAAACTGAGATGTTTGTGTGCTGGTTTCAATTCCCAGTGATAGCAATTTGTTTCACTTCATTGATGTCTGTAAGTACTGCATGAACATCATATTGTATCTCTTTTATCTATTTTCTTCCTCTTTCCTAAAAGATGTTAGGTTTCATGTCTTAGAGAAGACAACATGATAAGCTATTTCAGTCTAGTCTGTTGGTGGTGGTACCAGATAAAAAGTACTCAGTACACTCTTTAAAGTAACTGGCATTAGGAAGGGCATCCAGCCATAGAAACCATGCCAGGACAGACAATGGAGCCTGGTGCAGCCCCTGGCCTAGCCAGTTCCTGTGAAACTGTCCATCCTATGCCAGCATGGAAAATAGACGTTAAATGGTGGTGGTGGTGGTGGTGGTGGTAGTGGTGGCGGCGGCGGTGGTGGTAACAGTGGCGGTGGTGACAGTGGTGGTGGTATTGGTGATGATATGAACTGTCATCACAGAGATAAATACACTAAGGCAAGAGTTACAAGAAACTATGAAAGGAAACCTCACAAACGTAATACTTAGAACCAATTGCTACACTTTTTCATATTTGGCAATACTACAATACAGGACTTACTCCACTATCTTTATGAGAGTGTCTTTCTGAGCTATACTTATGGCTATAATTAAGCTCAGGACTTCACTTTTGCCACTGTCCTACAAAGGGAAATACAAACATCAAAATATCTCATTCTACTCCTCTCCATTGTCAATCTGAAAATGATTAACATCTATTTAAAAAGTCAATATATTTTATTAGCCATAGACAAGAATTAGAAACCCAAGTATATAAAAACTACCCAGTGGGTAAATTACTAGTTCGATTCCTGGTCATAGAAATCTTTTGTTTCGTACCACTTAAGTTTAGTGGAAAGATATGGTTATCCCATTTTTCTATTGTCTAAAAATTCAAAGGTCTTGCAACTGATTAAAGCAAAAAAAAAAATCTTTTGATAAATTGTTTTCATTATTTTGATTCTGAAATATAGTTATTTCTTTTCATTGGAATGATGAAAATCCTTGAGAAAGTGTCAGCTTCACAATGTTCCATCCTCTTCATATACAAGACTGTGGCTTTATGCCTTTTAAGAAATCAATATACTTAGACAAGAGAAACTAGAGACAAGTAAATTATGTACCTGTAATCAATAATTTCTAGACAATTAATGGCATCTTACATAGTTTTTTGTGTTTAACCCTAAATTTCCATTAGATCAATCTCTGTTTTTGAGATATCATTGGGATTTAACTCAATTTTCAATAAACCTTGCTTATAGTCAAAATACATCTTTAATGTTGTTCTTCAGGCAAACAAATGCTATAAAGCAAAGAGACAAGCTTCTGGCAATCTGAACTAGTGATTCAGTTTCAATTCCTATGTGAAATCAATTCAATTTGCTTTTTCCACTAATTGTATCATCAGAGAAAAACATGAATATTACACAATGTTATGCTATTTCACTATAAATTATGACTCTGCACTTGAGTAAGAAATCAATATCAAATTATGATACTTAAGTAATGTAATTCTTTAATAAAAATAAACTGCCCTACAGTATTCAATTTCACATCTTTCCACAATTTCCACACTCAGCAAATGATTTATTCTGAAAGCAGCATAGAGCAAATGAATAAATTAACTTTATATTAAGATATATATTTAGTCTTGCTTTGAACTAATTTTACAGAGCTCATCAAGAGAACATGAGGGTCTGACAAATAAGGGATCATATTATAAACATAATTGGGTCTCATTTAGCTTCTGTCAGAACCTTGTATAACTCTAGGCAGATTTTATATATCTGAATTTAATCGTCTGAGGGTGTATGTGTACACACACACACATATACATACATACCCATATACATACATACGTACATACATACGTTTGTGTGTACATGCATACATACGTATATACGTATGCATGTATGTACTTATGTATGCATGCATACATGTGTGTGTGTATGTATGTATAAATAGACAGACAGACAGGCAAATATACAAATAGATGTAGATACATACATACATACATTCATACATACATACATATGAAGATACATAGATACATACATACATACATGCATACATACATTCGTACATACATACATACATACGTATGTATGTATGTATGTACTTATGTATGCATGCATGCATACATGTGTGTGTGAGAAAGAGTATGTGTATGTATGTATAAATAGACAGACAGACAGGCAAATATACAGATAGATGTAGATATATACATACATGCATACATACATACGGACATACATACATACATACATATGTACATACGTACATACGTACATACATACATACATACATACATATATAAATGCATACACACAGACATGCACAAGGGTGTATTATTCATAATATATATTCTTATACTTAATTAACTCATTTGAATTATCAGCCATTACATAATTCTTTTTCTACACTTATTGTCCAATTAACGTCACCAGATGAATAATCATCAATTTTTACATGGACATGTAGACAATCTAATTAACAATTTTTTATTGTTTCTGAATACATAGAAGCTAAATAAGATATAACTAAGTTAAGATCTCAGTCCTTTCATTGTCAGGCCAACATGTTCTCTCAGGAAATTACAATGTAAAAATTATTTAAGAGTAAGCTGAAATTTATATTCATATATAGAAAGATTTGCAAAAATGCTGGAATAAGAAACAAACACTGAATAGGAGCAGCAGTAGTGGCAGCAGTAGCAGTAGCAAAACACCATCAACCACTAACCACCCCAATCTTGTTATTTATGTATTCTTTCATTTATTTATCTATGTATTTAGGGTGTCAACAGTAAACTATAAGCATTGTAAGTTCTGAAGCAGATATCATGTTTAGACTTAAGGAAACACTTCACCTCAGGTTATAAATTATCTCCACTTAATATTTTGACTTCTTCCACAGCTTACATATTTACAGACAAAAAACATAAGCACATACACATGAGCATGCAGGAACATGCATGCAAACATGCACGTGTGTACACACACACACACCACACACACACACACAAGCACACACATACAGACAGCACATACACACAAAGAGAAACAAACAGTTCTTCCACAAAATATGAACACAAAAAAATCATACTTAAAATATAGCATACTTACAATGCATATACATAGATGTATGTATGTATATGTATGTATATAACTATATATATATATGTGTGTGTGCGTGAAGAAGTGCCACTCCCAAACAGTTGAAGGAATCCAGGGTGAGGTAGACTCAGGAAGACATAGGATGAGGTGGTCAAGCATGACCATCAAACAGTGGGCCTCACAAAGACAAAAGACAGAGTGGGGAACTCTGTCAAAAGTTTTTTCCAGGTCAACAAAGGCTAAGTACAATGGCTTACTTTTGGCCAAGTACTTTTCCTGCAGCTGTCTCACTAAGAATAGGGCATGTGTGGTACTCTTTCCAGGTACAAAACCAAACTGCATTTCATCTAGTTTAATTCTATTTCTAATCAATTGAGTTATAACCCTCTCATTTACTTTCATGACTTGGTCTAGCAATTTAATACCTCTGTACTTGTTTCTATCTAAGGCATCACCATTACCCTTGTAGCAGCTAACTATTATACTACAACAGCAGTCATTGGGGATGGTGCCTTCCTGAATAACCTGATTGACTATATGGGTGACTAAACTATATCCTACACCACCAGAAATTTTAATCATCTTGGCAGTGATTCCTGATGGCCCAGGGTCTTTCCCTGTCTTCACATCCTTAATTGCCTTATCTATTGTGCTGCTATTGTCTCCAATGGCTGGTCCCTCAATTGGTTTCATATTTGGTAGATTCTCTTTCTTCTATTCATTTTCCACACTTAGTAACCTTTCATAGTGACACTTCCATGCATCTTTCTTCTCTGAATCACTAAATGCAAGCATACCATTATCCATTCGCACACATTTCTCACCTACCACATCTCTATTTTCTCTGATACACTGCTTCGCAATCCTGAACACCTCATGCCTCTGATCCTCACACTGTAAAACATTTGCAAATCTCTTACCTTCATCTACTCCTTTTGCTATGTATACCTGACACCTAGCTGCCCTTTTGGCTACCTAATATAATTCTCTGTTTCCACCGTTTTTCCAGACTGATCTTTTTGCTTTTATAGCACTGTCAACCTCCTTGTTCCACCACCATGACACTCTTGGTCTAACTGGGACTCTGCACCAACCACAGATTTTGTTCCTAGCCCTCAGTAGATTGTCCTGTAGAAATTTCCAATTGTCCTCTAAGTTATATGTCTCCAACTCTTCCTCACTTTTGTTAGAAGCTTTCATTAGTAAATCTCTAAATTTTCGTCTGTTTATTGGGTGTTTGAGCTTCCATAGTCTATATATATGCATTGATGTAGTTCTTAGGTCCATTGGATCCTGTCAAACTATTCATCTCATACCTACATGGAACATGGACATTAAATGATGATGATGAAAAGTTCCTTTATACACCCAGTATAAAGAAAATATTAGTGGGTAAGCCAACACTGGTATAAATACACTGTGAAAATTATCTAAGGCATTACAGCTAAGTTCTGGTTTGTATTTGATTTAAATAGTGATTGCTATAAGTTCTCATTTTCTCTTGCGTTTCTTCACTGTGTAGCCATGTCATCTGAGCCTGAATGATTGCTAGATTGAGCTTGGTATACTATATGAGCCATCCAGTGACTGTACTGTCTATGCTAAAAACTTGAAGTAGTTTATATGTAACCCCTGTATTCATCAAATGATACTTATTCCTTGCTAGGTTAAGTACTTTTTTGCTGATCCTACAAACAAGTGAGCATTATACTGGCACTTCCCAAATTGCATCTCCACTATTGTCTGTCATTCCCTACATTCACCTCTGTCCCAATTTCTGACCAACTGCTACTCTCCCTTCACATTACCTTGAATTTTGAGATGCTGTGGCTTCTAAAGGCTGACATGTCTATTCTCTTACCAGGTACACCCATCCATGCCTTAAGGATGCGAGGTAGCCATGTATCTGCTCTATAATAAGATACTTGGGCTGTCCTCAGTCATATTTCTTTGCCCCTCAACACCTGGCATACAACCAACTCCTCACCTCTGACATTCCTCCACCCCTCCCTCCCACTAAGTGAAGGGGACTTTTTCTTTGTGCTATTTTTTTTTCCTTTCCTTCTACTGTACTTTCTTGTTTTGCAAGTTACTTGTTGAGTTCATTAGTGCCGATGGCGTAAGAAAAATCATTCAGTACATACTGTAAAGTGGCTGGCATTAGGAAGGGCATCCATTTGTAGAAACCACACTAAAGCTGCTGAGCTTTCACAGTCCTGCAGCTCACTAGATCCTGTCAAATTATCCAACCCATACCAGTATGGAAAATGGAAGTTAAATGATGATAATGATGGCGATGATGATGATGATGTTATACATAAAGAATTTAGTTTCTATACTGACTTCTATTTTTTATCAACACATGTGTACAAACAAACTGATGTAATTTCTAACCAGACCCATCACATGAAACTGTGTATGTGTTCTCCATATGTTTATTGTTAAAAGTTTGAATAGAACATGACTGTCTGACAGAGAACTACAGAGAAAGTACATTTTATATACAGTAGTGTGATTGTGGACTGGTTCTTTAGTTATGTGAGCATGGAGAGAGAAAGAGAGCGATAGAGCAGAGAGAGAAAGAAAGAGAGAGAGAGAGAGAGAGAGAGAAAGAGAGAGAGAGAGAGAGAGTGTGTGTGTGTGTCATCTGCCAAAGAGTAGCCCTTAAGCAAGAAACAATACAGGTAGTTAAATTTACAGACTCTTCATATTTGACAGATCAGGCTGTCAAACATAGCTGATTGCTGGATTGCTGCAGCTAACATGATATGATGCTTGATTGCATTCACTCTTTCACAAGTCTGCTCTGTTCTGCGATCTTGTCTATTTTCTTCCAGCTTATATTAAGCTTGACTGATTTACCATCAATAACTTTGATTCATCAGCTTTTTGCTAACATCAATCAGTAAGTTTGATGTATAGTTGTTGAGAACCATTAGTTAATTTTTTTTAATGATATCATCAGCTGATTAGAAAAATTGAGTTGTTGTTTGTCAAAAATTTCTTGATATGAAATAATAAGTTGAGTTCAAACTTTAACACAGATCTATACTCAGAATGCTTACAATGTTGAAAACAGCTGGGATAGTGCATTTTCGGCTGATGTAGGAATGGTATATAGGCAAAAGAAATGCTCGTATTTGATAGGTTAATGTGGAAAAACAGTCCTGTCCATCAATAGTCTCTTTATCTACCCTGCTCCATATAACCACCATCATTTCATTTTTCTTTTGTATGAGTAAACAAGGACTCTGAACATGCATATATTTGTACAGTTTTGTAAATATAAGAGCAAATAGATGTCCACATTCAAACAAAGGTGTGTGGAATAGCCTATGTATGATACACACACACTTACACACTTTGTAATGGCTACTCCAGTTTGTATACCATGCACACATATACGTATGTGTATGTAGGTGGGGGGGGGTATACAGGATGTTCAGGATAAATTTGACAATTTTATGTCTCCTTTTTTCGCAAGAACAACTTGATACATTGGTGAAAAGTCAATAGCATTGGAGAGTATAAAGATTGAAGTTGTAGCTGAAAAAAAGTTAGCTGATATGGAGAACTGGAAGCCATCTGAATATTGAATGATTCATGCTGGGTATCTAAATGCCAACATCATGACTCTGTAAAGGCTGTAAAATGTGAAATAGACAGATGCAACAGAGACTACAAAGTTCATACTACACATGGCAGAGCAGGATGTTCTTTTGGGTTAGTGAAAAACTAACACCTTAGCTGCAACAGACTTTCCATGAGAGTAACCAGATTTGGTGGTGCTGGATTAAAATTTCGTGGTGCTAGAGTAGATTATCAGAGTGGATGGTGCTGTAGTCTATTTGGGTGGTGTGGTAGAGATTAGGCACTGTGCCTTTGAGGATAGAGCAATCAGGCCTAAGGTGGTATATATCAACTGTTGGCTGCCAGTGGCTTGAAGTTCATTAACAAGGAGTACTCCTGGTGGCAACAATAAGATAGTTTATTCTTCCTGTTGATGGACATTGCAGGTTGGTGGAGTATGTATAATCCCTTGCAGAGGCAGAGATGGCAATTACAAGTTACAGTTGATTATGGAGGGGCTCTGTCAATGATACTCTATTTGACGTTGGGACCCCTGCACTTGAAGGAGTGCTTATGTCATGTACGCCTTCCCTTGTACATACTTACATATATATGTATATATACATGCATATATGGGTACAGGATGTTAAAAAATGCAAACAACATGAAAAAGGAGAACATGAAATGCAAAACATGGAAAACAAACTTATTTTGCTGACAACAAAAGAAACAAATAGAAAAACGAGACAGGCAACATAAAGAACAATCACTTCATCCGTTGTCCACTGTTTTATCTACTCCAGATTTTGACATTAGGACAAGATGTGTCTTTGTCAAAACAGTCGCTCCCACAAAGCAAATTAAATAAAATTTGGGATTTGCAGAGGGTCAAAGTTGGTAACAAAAACAGGACAGTTAAAACAAACAGTAAGTAAACTGTTAAGCCATAACGAGGTGAAGTGGTGAATGCTGGAGAAACAAGCTTTAACGGGAGACAGACAAAAATGCATGCTATCCCTTGTAGCTGAACAAGAAGAAAGAAAGAAATTTTAGTTAGAAGAAGAAAGATGGTCGCCGGTCACATGTGAGCAACAAGAGAGTCAAGGAGGAAGAGTAAGGGAGAGAGAGGGACAGATAGAGAACAGTGAAGGGGGAGTAGAAGAATTAGAGAAAGGGTGGGAGAGAAAAAAGAATATAGAAAGAGGAAGAGAAAGAGAAATAGGGATAGTGATAGAATAGTGTCGCATCAGAATTATTAAGATAAAACTTACTTGGAAATGGATGCATGGCATTCGATCATATAATAATATAAATAATATGCATATATATGCACATATACATACATACATGTACATACTTACATATATATTTATATGCACATGCATATATGGGTACAGGACATAAAAAAATGTAAACAACATGAAAAACGAGAACATGAAATGCAAAAACTAAATACCTATAACTCCAAAATTATATAACTAAATAGCCACCAATCCTTTAAGTCTATACAGATAATATTTCCACTAGTCTTCCATAGTTATTAATATAAAAGTGAAATCTTGATATTTTATTCACTCAAAAACAAAATAAACTTGATTGAACTTAACTTAACTAATAATATAACTAATTCTGAGTGAATTACACTATTTCATAATCCAAAAGTTAATAATTAAAACACTACATACATATTAAATATTTGTTATCCTTACATGCTTTAATGTTAAACTTATACCAGTAACTTAATGGATAATACTAAAATCTTTATAAATAGGAACTAATAAAAGAATACATGTAATTAACAATTATTATATATATATTATAATTCTACCCTGGGGTAGTTTTCTACCTGGCCAACTCCTGTCAAACTATCCAACCCATTCCTGCATGGAAGGCAGACTTTAAATGATGATGATGATTATATATATATATATATATATATATATATATATATATATATATATATATATATATATATATATATATATATATATATGTATGTATGTATGTATGTATGTATGTATGTATGTAACAGAATCAGCCAAAAATATGTATACATACGTCAAGGAAAGAAAAATGTCTAGAAATATTTTGATGTAGGTTTTTGCAGTCATTTTCATACGTTTGTCATTCAATTTGATAATCGGGTCATTCAAGGGTGTGAAAAAGTTAGCGCCATGAAGTTAGGCATTCAAATTCATTTTACAATCATTCAGTTTTGCACATCGGTCAAAGAATTTAGCATTTACATCATTCAAAATAAAATGCCTATCGAGAGCATTCAAATAAGTCGGAATGTGAGGAAGCATCTTTTCGAGCATTCAAATTCGTTTTAGAGCAATCTATTTAACAGTTCAAGCAATCAAATTAGCACGATAGCTATTTTGGATTTATCTCATGGTCATTGTTATCATAATCATGTGTTTTCATCCATTGTTTATGCTTTAAGTACTCTATCATGCCCATGTCTTTTCTATGTATTCTTTTATTTTTGCATAGGTACATGTATTTATTGTGAGACTTCATGAAATTGCATTCCAGCCTTTTCAATCTTTTTAAAGAAACTCACAATTACAAAAAATGTTCATTTTCTTTGATTTTGAACACATCATGTTGTGATATGTGTTCTTCCTTTGCATAATATGTCTTGTTGGGAAAAGTATATATTTCTTTGATTTTTGCATTTTTTCTTTCATCAGGGAAAGGGTGCTATGTACACTAAGATAATTATTGATTTACAGTCTTGATAAGAAGAGTTTGTTTGAGAAGATTTAGCCATCTATTTCCTGGCAGTTGAGGCACCGTGGGAGGTAGGTCTCTGTGTGTCTATACCAACGAACACAATTTTCTGGAGTGATAGCTTTGATATTACACCTTGCGACCTGTTGTATGACATGTGCTCATTCCTCCATGGTCATGTCAGCCAAGAACTCCTCGAAAGAGTTTTGTGTAACAGTATCATTCACAATGGAGTGGTGAACCAGGCCAATTTCTCCCAACATTGTGAAAGTGCTATTGCAGTTTTCCCACACTGATAGTTGACAACTCGGCGAACAGGAATGCCTCAAGGGTCTCATCCAAAAGGTCACCTGATCCAAATGTTGTACCCACATTTATCGATAAATATGTAATAGATGATGACTTCCTTTTCCATAAACCAATGCATGTACTTATAATGCTTTTCTAGAGTTCTTGGGGGTATTTCTTGCATCTGGGACATCTTCGGCCAGCTTCATAATTATCAACATCCCATCTAGAGCCCACGAGATAGCAGACATGGAAACAGGTAGCTTTCCAGGCAATGCTGCCTCTAAGTCCCTCTTCATCTGTTGAAAGGTTGCAAGTAGGTTGGCACCAATAATCACCTGAAACCTGGCTCACATTTCCTCATCAACCTTAATGAGGTGGGTAGCTCCTCTGGACAACTTGTGGTACCTCCCAGACTGTAGGTAGGTCACTACTATGGATCAGGCAGTACTCCTTTTAATGCCAAATGTGTCTACCAGTTGCAGGTAATCTCAAAGGCGTCAACCAGCCTTGCCCTATCTTCATCCAATATACGCATGTATCTTATGTGTGGCTCCATGATTACAAACTGGTATAAGAGAAAGGAATATAAAATGTAACTGATACCAACCAATTACAAGTGTTGCAATGAAAAAGACTTTCATGTACAGAAGAATCAATTTATTTCTTCTTTGTAGTTATAACAGCATAATAAAATTTGCATGACAAAACATGTCACTTAAATTTGTCATTTTTAACACTCACTTCTTAGAATGTGAGTAAAAACAGACATGTAAAATTAGTGCTAAATTGAATAAACTTATTCCAAATTTGAATGCTCACATGCAAATTTGAATGCTCGAAAAGATACTTCTTCACATTCCAACTAATCTGAATGCTCTCGACAGGCATTTTAATTTGAATGATGTAAATGCCAAATTCTTTGACCAAAGTGCAAAATTGAATGATTGAAAGACAAATTTGAATGACTAACTTCATGGCACTAATGTTTTTTGTGACTTTAAATGACCCAGTTATCAAATTGAATGACAAATGTACAAATATGACTGCAAAAGCTTATACTAAATTTATTCAGATATCACAGAATTGATACAGTCTATCTTTAACCTCCACAATTGCAAGAGGTGCTCAAAGTGGTCACCATTAGCTTCCAGACACTTATTAGTACAGCGAAATGCTGCTTTGGGCAATGTTGGCCAAAGTGTTCAGTAAGATTGCTGCACATGCCATTCAATTTCTTCCTAAAGGACTGTCAGTGCAGTCAGTATTCTGCAATACAGTCATTCTTTAGGGTAACCCATAAGTAAAAGTTTCTGCAAATGTTAAATCAGGAGAACATGCAAGTAACTCAATTGTATACTATCTTGTGTTCTTGCAAATTCTTATCCAGATAAGCTCACATGTCTCTGCAGTAGTGTGTTGGTGTGCTGTCTTGTTGAAAAAATGTCATCATTTCGATAAAATACATGTATGGCAGGTAAAATGGCTATGCATAGCATGTCTAGGTGTGCCTGAACAGTGTCAGAACCTTCAAAGAAAAATGGTCCTATTAAACATTTTGATGACACTCTACACCAAACATTGACACTCAGTAAATTGACTGCTTTGTCAACATGTCAAAAAATGCATAAAAGTTTAAAGGTAAGTTATATTAATCCTATGATGTCTGAATAAATTTACCACTAAAATGTTTCTACACATTTTTTCTTTCTCTGAAGTGTATATAAATTCTTTTGGCAAACTCTCTCTCGCTCTCTCTCTCTCCATATATATATATATATATATGTATATATAACATATATATATATATATATATAAAATATATATACATACATACATATGCATACATATATATATGCATGTATATTTATGTATATATGTATATGTGTGTGTATATATATATATATATATATATATATTATATATATATATATATATATATAATATATATATATATATATATATATATGTATATGTATGTTTGTATGTATGTATGTATGTATGTATGTATTTATTTATATATTATATATGTGTATACGTATAAATATATGTATGTGTGTGTATACAAAAAACAAGCAAACACACACACACACACATGCACACACAAATATGCATAAATGTATGTATGTGCATATGTATGTGGTAACTAGGATTAAAAAGCGACACCTAAAGATTCAGTGCAGTCAGTTTGTCTGGGTGGCTGTATACAACAGGTGGAAGGAAAGAATAGGCGACAGTTGAAAGTTTTAGACAACACTTGACAGTTACATAGCCCATGATATCAACTGCCTTTCATTGTACATGATGTGAGGAGCCATTCATACTTAATCAATCTTTATCTCTGGTTCTGGTTCATTTCTACCCACTGCTGAGTACATACGTTTGTAGCCTTAGTTACAGTCAGTATACATTCTTTACATTCTAAACTTTTCCCATGTAAGACTGCTTTGCACACTTTGACATTTTTATACAAACTGTGTGTGTGTGTGTGTGTGTGTGTGTTGTGTGTGTGTGTGTGTGTGTACATATACGCATATATACATATGTATATGTCATTATCATCATCATCAGTTAAAATCTGCTTTTAATGCTGGCATAGGTAGGATGGTTTGACATGGTACCAGCAAGCTGCAGAGATGCATCAAGCTCTGATGTCATCTTTGGAATGGTTTCTATGGCTGAATGCCCTTCCTAATGCCAACCATTTAACTCAGTGTACTGGGTGCCTTTTTCATGCCACCAGCACTAGTGTCATGTAACTTGCAAACAAAAAATACCACAGAAAAACGAAGCAGTAAAAGCCTCTACAACTAAGAGGAAGTATTTAAGAAGAGAAAGTGTAGGTGGGTGGATATATGGGTGAGTGGTGCTGAAAGGCTAAAGTATGATAGAGGGACAAGCACAGGTGTCTTGCTATAGAGGAGATATATGGCTGAAGGAGATAAAAGGTAGGTAGTGGTGGGGTGCTAGAGCAAACTCTTAAGGATCAAGAAGGTGAGCATTAGAGAGGGTGAGGACAGTGAACCATGGGAGGAGATGAGAGAGTGGGTGCTTTTATAAGAGTGTATGTGTGGGGGAGCGGAGTGGCAAATAGATGGAGGTAAAGGTTAATGTAATGAGTGATGAACAAAGGTGCAGATGATGGGAAATACCAGTATGGAGAGGGCTTAGGTGGGAGATATAAGAGTGACTCAAGAAGGAGAATAGAACAAGAAGTTGTAGAATGATGTGCAAATAGGAGCTGTGGAGGGGGAGATATAGAGATACATATAGTAGGTTAGTTATGATGTTAGATGTGCGAGGGCATCAAGAATGATAGCATATAAAAGAGATGTTTAGAACAGAGGGGAGATAGAGTAGTGGCTGAAGTCACAGAAAGGTAACCTGTTGAAATAGTGTGGACAAGGATGATGAAGCATTGAAGGCGTTCCACTGAGAGAAGAGGCACTGTTTGGGAAGGGATGGAATATAGTATGTGCTGATACTGCTCTCTGGTGAGTACAGTAGCCATGTAGTACCACAGTTGGGTGGTGGGGATGAAAAAATTTGGAGAGGAATGCTTGACATATCAGGGAGAGGGGAAAGAGAAAAGGGGGACAGGGCCTCACATATACAAGAATAACTGAGTGGGGTTTTGCTGTAATTGGTGGCTCTTCTTGAGCACAGCAAAATGCCAAACATCTCAGTCCTTTGTCATCACCTTGTAAGGCTCAGCATCTTGAGATCAGCCTTCAGTACTTCATCCCATGTCTTCCTGCATCTTCCTCTTCCATCACTTCCATCCACTTTAAACAATTGGCACTTTTTTATGCAACTGTCCTCATCATATGTATATATATATATATATATATATATATATATATATATATATATATACACATGTGTGTATGTGTCTGTGTATACAAGAGGGTACCCAAAATTAACCAGAAATATTTTCTGTGGGAAAAAACCCATTGTCGTTCAGGCTTCTGCTATTAGAAGCCACTTCATGTGACTCTCAGGCATTCATCTGCAACCAGCCTCGTTGAGCAAAGTTGTACTGCCATGTGATGTGTCTTCGTTTTGCAGTGCTTCTCCTGTTTGTCAATTTTTACAATAGCTGAAACAAAGGAACAACATGCTTCCATGAAATTTTGTTTTCTGCTGGGGAAAATGGCCGCTGAAACAGTTGTCATGCTTCAAACAGCTTACAAGGATGCTGCCATGAGCAAAATGCTTTAGGAATGGTCACTTGTCACTTGAAAACCAACCTCATTCAGGATGACCATTGACCTCTCAAACAAATGAAAACATCATGAAAATTCATGAGTTGATCACTGAACCTGAATACATGTCATGAACTGAAAGAACAGTTGGAAGTTGATCCAGACCATTTTCCAAAGATTGTGGTGGGTGGATGTATGGCTGGGTGGTGCTGAAGGGCTAAAGTATGACAGAAAGACAAGCACAGATGTCTTGCTATAGAGGAGCTATATGGCTGGAGGAGATAAAAGGTAGGTAGTAGTGAGGTGCAAGAGCAAACTCTTAAGGGTCATGAAGGTGAGCACTAGAGAGGGTGAGCACAGAGAATCGAAGCTCATCACTGGTGACGAAAGTTGGTGTTATGGAATTTGAAGATGCAGAAGAGGTGAAGAAAAAAAAACAACGGAGGCATCAAAAGGCATCACTTTGCAAGAGTTCTAGTACTGCTTTGAATAGTGGAAAATGTGTCTAGACCAATGCATTGCTTCAAACGGAGAATATTTTGAAGACCATAAAAGCGTAAGCATGTAAAACTAAGTGAATAAAATAATATTACAAAATTCTGCTTTTTTGGGGGTACCCCTATGTATACACACGTACACACACACACACACACACACACATATATATATATATATATATATATATATAGAGAGAGAGAGAGAGAGAGAGATGACACAGATATTCTTCATGCAGAATATACTTCTTAATGCTCAAGAGGTTTAAACTTGAGCAGGTTGAGGAGTAAATGTGAGGATAAGCAAGATAGGTAAATTGATATACATAAAATATTAAATACATTTAAATATATTTTGTATACCGACACGCCTAACTTGTTTATCCTTACATTTATATATATATATATATATATATATATACTCACACACATGCACACCCATATGTGTGTGCACACACATGCATACACACATATGTATAGTGTTTTATTTAAGCTGAAAATACTTCACAAGCTCAGTGCAACTCTCTGATGATCAGTTATATGAAATTCTTAATAACAGTTTGTGAAAGTTTTTCAGCTTCAATAAAACACTTCAGTACTCGAGAGCTATTTTTTTCCACCGTGTTTTGCACCTATACACTTGCATGTGTGTATATCTATATTTATACCTATATCTACATATATGCATGTGAGCGCGCACACACACACACATTTATATTATCCTCTTCATTACTTCATCATCATTTTATGTCCATTTTTCAAACTACGTTGAGCAAGATATCACAGAGTGAGTCAGTTCTTAGTTGAAGCTGGTACTCACAAAAATGTTTTGATGACCATGTCTCACACATTGATTTCAATTTAATGCCCTCTATAACTGGATACCTTTCCTATCCCTATCTGCTTTACAGAATGAAGCAGGTGAGTTTATTCATGACATCGTGCCCTAGTAAATTTGTCAATTCCTTAAGGACAAATCAAAAAATTTTTCTCTACCTTAAGTTATTTCTATTCATTCACCAACCACTTAGTAGAATACATTGGGGGTAGATTTCATTGACACCAGCATTAGAGAAGTTGTTTTGTCTCAAGCAAGACAACGAAAATTTATTCTATGTTACTTCCATCTATTTATTTACCAGTACCAGAAAAAGTCATCTCATCCCTGGCACTGATAAAAAGGAACAAGTTGGAGAGAACAGAAGAGAGAGGAGAGAGGAATGGAAGAGACCAAAAGTGATAGGATCAAGACTGTAATAGAAGAGGCAAGAAAGGAAGGGCAGAGAGAGAGAGAGAGAGAGAGAGATAGAGAGAGAGAGAGAGAAACAGACGGATGGACAGACAATGAGGGAGAGCTGCTCAGTGATTTTTGGTGAAGAGATTGGATAGAAATCCAATAAGTTGATAGGTGATAAAGACAGTCATAGAGGGAGAGAGAGTAAAAGTGAGAATACTGAAAGTGAAAGAGTGATGATAGAGTTTTATTTACAATCAGTGGTGGAGGATAGATTTCAATTTTGTTCATTAAATCTAATTCTTTGATGTCACACTTAACCAAATTTTTCATGCATGATAGGCACAGGCAGGGCTGTGTGATAAGAAGTTTGCTTCCTAGCCATATGGTTTGAGATTCAGTCCCACTGCATAGCACCTTCGGTAAGTGTCTTCTACTATAGCTATAGGCTGACCAAAGCCTTGTGGAATGGATTTGGTAGACAAAAACTGAAAGAAGCCTGTTGTGTGTGTATGTGTGTGTATGTGCGCACACGTGTGTGTGTTTGAGTCAGTGTTTGCCCCCCACCATTGCTTGATAACTGGTGTTGGGGTGTTTATGTTCTTGTAACTTAACAGTTTGGCAAAAGAAACCTATACAATAAGTACCAGGCTTAAAAAATAGATAAGTACTGGTGTTGATTCATTTGACTAAAAGTTCTTCAAGGCAGTGCCCCAGCATGGCTACAGTCTAGTGACTGAGACAAGTAAAAGATAAAAGAAAAATTATCTAGAATTTTCCATAATGCTCTAACTTCTTCCAGCTTCCAAAATCTTTCTTAATACTATTTCTTACACATTTAAAGCTGTGCTGCTTTTAATTCTTCACTCTTAGCCAAGTCATTAACTGTGAAGTTTGAAATCACAGTAACCCTGTTCTTTTTTTTTTTTTTGTCTGATAAAAGTTTTTGACTCTAGTTTGTTATTAAGACTTTTGTTTAATTAATGTTTTTTTGATGTTTTTAATTTTACTAAAAACACCAACACCAAATATTAGGCTCCTCTTTCAAAAGTGAGAACTTCCTGCAATGCTGACTGAAATTTCAGAGGCCCCCCCCCCCCCAGTTTCTTCCTCAAGACATAGTAACCACCTTCCAACTCTCTCTTTTGCTGCAGAATACTGCAGCTGTAATTAAATGTGGGCAGAGCTGCATATTTCATTAGTTTTTCTCTGATACCACTTTATCTTTCCTGCTACCCAGAACCACTACACCTGATATCCATCCTTCATTCTTAATACTGTCTACTTCAACCACAGTTTACATTGGTCACCCTCCTGAGCCACCAAATTATTTCTCCTCCACCAACACACATCTCTCCTCCCCTTTCTCTTCATTTACTACACTCTTAGAATCTACACAACATCTCACTCTTTTTCTCCCTCTCTCTCCCCCTCTCTCTCTCTCTCTCTCTTCCATCCTTCCTCATCCTTCCCCTCTCTACTTTATCATTATTGCCATTCTGCTGCTCTCCACCCACTTCTATGCACTGTCATTCATCTCCTCTTCCCTGCTTACCCCAATTCATAGTCACATCTCAACACCACCCAATTTCTACAGTTGTCACCTACTCTTCCCTCTCTCCTCCTTATCTCCCCTCAACACTTGTTCTTTGTTATATTCACCCCTTCACCCATTCCCTACCACTAATCATCTCTCACTCTTCCATACACTCTTGCATCCTCTACCTACTCACACTTTCTGTTCTTCTGTCCTCACTCTCTTCTACTCATCTCCTATCTTGAGGGTCCACCCTGAAATCTCATCATCACCATTATTATCCCTTTCCAGCTCCATCCTAGTTACTTCCATCCTCTCTTCTGTAATCAGAGTTTCCAGGTAGCTCCTCTACAACTGGAAATCTGTTCTTTTCTGACCCCTTCTTTCACACTTTAACCCCTCATTTCATAGCATAAAGCTACCTCCCTTGCTACTGTAGTCCCCATCCCGGCACGTAGTCAAAGAGAATCTTAGTCTTGCAGGATACATAGCAACTTAATAAAGTTCTGGTGCTACAAAAAAGTGTCCAGTACATACGGTACAGTAGATGACATTAAGAAAGACAACCAGCCATAGAATTTATGCCAAAGCAGACCTTGGAGCACATGCAGTCTTTGGACTCATCCAATCCTATCATCCTGCTTATGCCAGCATAAGACATGGACTTTAAATGAAGGTGGTGGTGGTGGTGGTGGTGGTGGCAATGACAACAATGACACCAACAGCGACAACAATAACAGTAGTAAATAGAAAGCATATCTTTCATTAAAAAATTCACTCAGGAATATTGTAAGTAATAAATATGAGTTGAAACATTTAAGAACCATCCACCTAGTATCTTCTTGCTACTCAATGAAAATATGAAGAATTCTGAAATATATTTAATCAAGAAAAGTAGAAACATTTTTGTTAACTCAGGTTAAATGAAAAATCTATATGAAAATGACAATGAAAAAACCCCAATATCTCTCTGATTTGATCTCCAGCACTTAAAAGAAAACATACAACATAGCACTAAATGGCATAAATTCTTCTGCTAAAGACAGCCACTAAATAAAATGATAATAAAACATTTGCTAAAGCCACAAGAGCTTTATTCTAACTTAAATGACCACAAAAATAACATCTATCAACAACTTCCTATTTAACAAATAAACTCCTCCAAAACCAATTTAGGTGTAACTAGAAGTAAAATGGATTTTTTGCTACCAAAGTTAAAAAGAAATATCTCAGTTACTATCGCACAATAATATAAGCCTCGTACTAAGTTGGCTCACCTACATCTAAAACCAGAAAAATTGCTTTTTTTTCCAGATTGATACCTTGAGAATATCACATTCCTATTTCCAAATTCTCTATTAATCTATTAACTATAGAATTCTACCACATCAGTAAAACTTCAGATCATTGAAACAATACTGGAAACTAGAAAATTTCTTCTTTTCTACCTTTCAACATTCGTCTGAACCCTTCGTTGTTACTATGAAATCAAAGAGTTCAGCTGAAATAAACAACTTCATAAGCTAATATATCCTGAATATCCTCCAAAACTCTGTTTCTTTTCCTTCAAAGCAACCTTTTCCTTCTTTTTACCAAGGGAGTGAATCTGCAGTCCACTGGTCACTTAACTGTGTGTGTGTGTGTGTGTGTGTGTGAGTGTGTGTGTGAGTGAGTGTGTGTGTGTGTGTGAGTGTGTGTGAGTGTGTGTGAGTGTGTGTGTGTGTGTGTATCATCGTCATCATCATTTAACATCTGTTTTCCATGTTAGTATGTGTTTGATGATTTGACTGGTGCTGGCTAACTAAAGGACTATGCCAAGCTATATTGTCTTGTCTGCTTTGGTATTGGTCTTATGGCTGGATGCCCTTCCTAACACAAACTACTTTACAGAGTTACTGGGTGCTTTTTATGTTGCACCAGTACTAGCAGGGTTACCAAATAACTTACAAAACAAAGACCCTTTGACTAGGAAGGGGTGGTTTTGTGCCAGTTGATGAGAGGTTAAGGTATAATAGAAGAACAGAGACCAGTATCTTGCAGTAGAGGAGTAAAGGAAAGGAGCGAAAAGGAGAATGAGAGAGTGGTGGTGGAGAGATGTTGAAACATACTCTCAGGATAGAGGAGGATAGAGGAAGAAGTTTCATAACAGTGTGAGGAGATGGTTAGAGATGAGGTAGAGGTAGGATACACACACACACACACACAAACACACACACATACACCTTCATAAAAAATTTTGAGCTCAGATCAGTGCCTAAAAATTGTCAACTTCTTAGATATTACATGATATCTAGACAAGGCTAAATATTGCTAATCAAAAAAAGAAAATCGAAAAGTCCCTCCATGTAATCAAACTAGCAAACCATAGATAATCTTGTCTATAATATTTCCTTATGAGCTTTCTCTTTATCATCTATTCAATGGGTTTTTAAAGAAACTGTTCTTCTCCTTACTTAAAAAAGTAGGTTCACTGATGAAGTACAATACTATCCAGAACTTCCATCTTATAGTAACTAACATGGAAATAGGAAAAGAAATATTAATTGATATAACTCACCATCTACCCAGCTTGTAACTACACCCATAGACAAAATTTTCCTCAAACTTTTATCTAAACAATTTCCCACCAACCCAAAAATATCATAACCTTGTTAAAAAATATACTTTGAGACTCTCCTCCATAACTACTCATGCTATCATTATGCATAATTTTGCTAAATTAAATCCTAACTACTGTGTAAGTATCCTCCTTTTGTTTTGATTGGAACAGTTCCTACTTCTAAGACAAACTGTTCTAATCAAAGCATTCGTCCTATAAAAGAAAACTGCATAGCCAAAGAACTGGCTCAGTATGCTATTATTAATTTCCAGTTCCCTGATATATCATTTTACCTACTCTCTGTATGATATTTTTGATAGAATGCTTGTGTTTACTTGAATTTGTATTTTCCTGAATATTTTTACATCAAATTGTAACATAGACACATTTTTTCCATTATATATAACAGGTATCCTTTACTGAACAAACACTTTGTTTACAAGTGTACTTATCAATGCCTTTGTGCATAAACAGATGAATATATTTTTGCATTATAGCACCAACACCTGCTTGGCCTAAGTTATACATATGGGAGTATGTGTTGCGTGTGTGTGTGTGTGTACATCATCATTACATGCTTTTTTGTTTTATCTTTTGATATCTAGTTTTCCATACTTGCATGGGTCAACAGGAGTCTATTGAGACAGATTTATATATATGTATGTATGTATGTATGTATGTATGTATGTATGTATGTATGTATGTATGTATATGTAATCAGTATTCAATTAGTAGAAGAAAAGAAAATGATGAGTTGACAGTTAATAATTATTTATTAATAAATTGATAATTCTTAGTTCCTACAGCTGTTTCCATTAGTGCTCATTAAATAAATTATAAATTTATGCATAAAATTTGCATTTATAAGATATGAGCAAAAATATCATCAGGGAAAAAGATATAGATTAAAAGATTACATGTTGACCTCTTAGTCTATGCCAGTGAACTCAGAGCCAACTGGTATGAACTAAGAGCTCAACATATAATCTTTTAATGTATATCTTTTTCCTTGATGATACTTTAACTCATACTTTATCAATACAAATTTAAAGCCTAAATTTGTAATTTATTTAATGAGCACTAATGAGAACAGCTGTAAGAATGAAAAATTATCAATTTATTAATAAATAATTATTAACTTTCAGCTCATTTTCTTTTCTTCTATTAATTGAATACTGATTATATGCTTAATATATACCTATTGATTTAAGGAAATTTTATTTCCCAAAAATATTAGGTATAGAACCAGTGTTTTCTTGGTTGTAATTATCCTTTTAAGAGGTCAATATATCCTCTCCAAATTTTATTTAATTTGCTTTGTGGGAGCAACTGTTTTATCGAAAACGTATCTTGTTGTGAATTACTCAAAATACGAAGTAGAAAAACAGCCAACAACTGATGAAGAGTCTTTATTTTATGTTGCTTGTCTTGTTTTCCATTTATTTCTTTCACTGTTCACAAAAAAAGTTTGCATTCCATGTTTTCGTATTTCATGTTTTTATATTTCATGTTGTTTACGTTCTGTGATGTTCTGTGCTCATATATGCATGTGTATATACATGTATATGTATGTACATATATGTAGGTATGTATGCATATATATTTATATATTATTTAAATTATCATATGATTGAACGCCACACATCCATTTCCTAGTAAGTTGTATCTTAATAATTTCGATGCGACACTTATCCTATCTTTTTCTATTTCTCTTTCCTCTCCTCTTTCGTTTCCTCTCTCTCTTCTTTTCTCTAATTCTTTTTATCTTCCCTTCTCCCCCTTTCATTTTTTCTCACTCATCCTTTCTCTAATTCTTTTTCTCTCTCCTTTGCCATTCTCTGTCTGTCCCTCTCTTACCATTGCTTTCTCATTGCTTGCATGTGACCATTGGCCATCTTTCTTTTCCTAGTTTGAATTTCTTTCTTTCTTACTTTTTTTTCTTTCTTTCTTTCTGATCAGCTGCAGGGATAAGATGCATTCTTGTCTGTCTCCGGGCAGAGCTTGTTCCTCTGCATTCACCAAGTCAACTCATTCAGGTTTAGTAACCCTTCCTGTTTGTTTTCACTGTCTTGTTTTTGTTACTAACTTTGACCCTCTGCAAAATCCCAAATTTTATTTAACTTTTCTTTGTGGGAGCAACTGTTTTGTCGAAAATGTATCTTGTCGTGAATTGCTTGAAATATGAGATAGAAAAACAGGTGACAACTGATGAAGGATCGTCTTTTTATGTTGCTTGTCTTGTTTTCCATTTGTTTCTTTCGTTGTTTGCAAAAAAAAAGTTTGTATTCCATGTCTTCATGTTTTGTATTTCATGTTGTTTACATTCTGCGGTATCCTGTGCCCATAAACATATATATATACATCTATATATATGTACATATATGTATGTATGTATGCATATATATTTATATATTATTTTTATTATTATATGATTGAATGCCATGCATCCATTTCCAAGTAAGTTTTATCTGTCTGTCTGTCTGTCTATCTATCTATCTATTTATCTATCTATCTATCTATCTATCAATCTATCTATCTATCTATCTATCTATCTATCTATCTATCTATCTACCTATCTATCTACCTATCTACCTACCTACCTACCTACCTACCTACCTACCTATCTATCTATCTATCTATCTATCTATCTATCTATCTATCTATCTATCTATCTATCTATATATATATATTATATATATATATATATATATATATATATATATAAAGTTAATCCAACAAGAAAGCACAAAAAAACACAACAACGCGAGGACGTGGAACAAATATAGTATTATTGGACGCTCAGGAAAGAAGGAAAGGAGGAGGGTTTAATGTTTCGAGCGGAGCTCTTCGTCGGAAACATAGGAGAAAGAAAGATCCAGAGAAGGGAAGACAGAGGAAAAAAATCGCCAACGGTACACACGAGGTCAGGGCTAAATTAGCTGTGTGTGTATATATATATATATATATATCATTCAACTACAGTTGTAATTGAATAATATTCTTGAGGCCACAATTTACTTACATGCAGCACCTTTCAGAGCTTGTCACTAATTCAGTTCTTAACCAAATTGAAAACTGTAAACATTTTTGAAGAGGACTGATCTCTAGCTACATTTTGGCTTTAAAAATTGAAATTTATCTAATAGAAAAAAGTTTACATCAAAATTTGTAGCAACATTATTGGAGAGTAAGTAACGCCACCAATCAAGTTTAGATCTAAATAACTTTTTTTTATTTTAAAAGCAAAATATATTTATCTTAGCTTCAATCATAGAAGAAAGCATGAAGAATTTCATAGTTTCAGTCCCATGCAACAAAAATTTGTATCAAAAAAGTTGTGAGGTAAAATATGAAAAAATATAAGTAAGGCAAAAAATTGGATTGAAGTATAATTAACCTTTTTATTTTAAAAACGAACTATATTTTAATTAAGCTTAAATGATAGAGCTCAGTGAGAGGAATTTCACAGTATCAATCTCATGCAATGAAGTTTTAACAGAAAAAGCTTATAAGCGTTTGCTTCTTAAATTTGAGGGTGACGATATAGTTCTATACTTCTTTATGAATATAGTTGTATAAGGGGGCTTTTAATATATGTCACCAGCGTCATGAGGTAAGGAAAAAATTATCAATGACACCACTAAGTGACACATTTGACACATTATTAATTAGCATAATAGCCTGGAAAAAACATGGATTACATGGAAAAATGCAAGCAAGAGAAATAAGATTATAAACATGGAAAATTACAGGACAAGTTATTAGACTTGGCAAAGTTCAGGACAACTTATTACATCTAGTAAAATACAGAACAAGAAAATTATTACTTAAAATATTGCCGCTAAGAATAAAATATGAATATTAAAAATTATTTGATTTTAATTCACAAAGTAACATTATAATTTTAAAAATGTACCGTCATTTTTGTTAAAATATTAACACACTAGGATACTTTAAAAATGAGAGCCAGAAGTACCGAAATATAGCTAAAGTTTTATACAAAGTAGAATAATATATATGGTAGGCAAATTCATTATGTAAAAAATAGGCATTGGGTCAAGACTAAAAATATGAAGACTTAGCAATAACTTAGGCAATAACTCAAGCAAATTTTACTGTGAATTTGTTGTTATAGGTAGATTTTACTGTAATATATAACTAATTTTTGTATTATTCTATTTATTGTACAAACTAATTATGTACTACTATTATTTTTTATAACCTATTTTCAAATTTCTAATTATTAATTAATAATTTTTAAAATGAATTTTTTAAAGAGCAAAAAATTTTAATTGAGTAATTTTTTATTTTTAGTAGAAGTAACAAGTAATAACAAATATAAGTAATGACATGTAATAAAATTTTTAGTTTTAATAACAGCTAATATTTTATTTGAAATGTTATCCTTAGCTGCAATATTTTAAATAAAAATTTTTTTGTTCTCTACTTTACCAGATGTAATAAGTTGTCCTGAACTTTTCCACCTCTAATTTTCCAGGTTTATAATCTTAAGAATATAATTTCTCTTGCTCACATTTTTCCATGTAATATATGTATGTATCTACCCATCTCATGGGAAGACCAGCCCATCACACCTAGAGAAGATTCATTCACCAAGGCTCAAGAATCCGTTCTCATTTCAGCAAAACTGAGATTCAAGAAATACTATACATGTGTATGTAGTGTAATCTATGTAGTAGATATATAAACAAGGTAAACTTAGTTATTTCTCCATTGACGGTAAAAAGTGATGAACAGCTTTAATCAATTTTTGAATTTTATTGGGTTCTTACCACAAGTGTCTACTTCTTTTTGACCAATCCCAGAGAAATTAGCAGCCACACTGTTTATATACTCAACAAATCTGGTAGCTACAGAGAGCTGGAGCTACTAATTTGCATATCATAAGTGTCTAACACTTCATGTTATACCAGTAGTCTATCAACAGGAATTTCAGTCCTCATAGTGTCAGGTTATAATATAATATATGTAGCCTATATATATACATGTATACACACACACACACACACATGTACATAGTCTCAGGAAGATGTGGGATAAAGTGGTGAGAAAGGACCTTCAGACTTTTAGCCTCACAGAGGAGATGACAGAGGACTAATACTTCTAGCAGTTTGCAGTGCTTGAGAAGATACATCAAGCTAAGTAAGATCATGGCTGTCCATACATACAGGCATGTCCTCTGTGTCCCTTCCTCAGCTGAAAGATGTTAGCCTTGCAGGCTCATGAGTACTGGTGCCACATAAAAGCACCCATGCTGGTGTCATGTAAAAGTACCTGTGCAGGTGTCATAAAAGCACTCATGCCAGTGCCACATAAAAGTGCCCATACCAATTCCTGTAAAGTGGCTGGTGTTAGAAAGGGCATCTAGCCATAGAAACTATGCCAAAACAGACAAAATGGAGCCTGTCTAATTCCTGTCAAACCATCCAACTCATGCCAGCATGGGGAACAGCTATTAAATGATGATGATGATGATGATGATGATGATGATGGCAACGATGAAATATTCATTTAGGTGCCCTAGCCTAATTTCCCTTTCAAGCCTTCCCCACCACCCATCATCTCTCTATCACTGATGTTTTCATTACCTTTATAACTGCAGTATTCTGTTACTGTAATTAAATGAGAAGAGAACTGCATATCGCATCAACTTTTTTGGTGATACCAGTTATCTTTCTCACTTCCTGGAACTACTTCACTCATAGTCCATCTTTCATTCATAAAACTGTCCCTCTCCACCTACATTTTACATTGATTACCCATCTGTGCAACCAAATTATCTCTCCTTTTCAACCACTATACATTTCTCACTCTCCACACACTATGCCTGCCTCTTCTATAACTATGTGCAGCCTACCTTCCCTACCTTATATGTATCATTAATCACTCCTCTATCTTTGTCCACCATCCACTACATACACACCTCAACTCAACTCAGTCTTTACTATCATCATCTACTTTTCCTTACCTTCCCTCCAACTCACACTCCTTTTTCATCATTCATTATATTTGTTCCATCACCCATTACCCATCTCTCTCCCAATACATTCTCAGGGCTTCTACCTACCCACACTCCTTGTTCTTCTGTCCCTGCTCACTCCTGTTTACATGGTATATTGAGGGTCTGGTATGTTCTGTCACTTTCTTTCATAATTTAACCTCTCGTTTCCAAGCATAAAGCTGTCTTTTTCTCTGTTTCAGTCTCTCAAGATGGATTTTAATCCTGTGTGCTGCATGGCAACCTCATTAGTGCTGGTGCCATGAAAAAAAAAACACCCAGTAAATTTTATAAAGTGATTGATATTAGGAAGAGGATCCAGCTGAAGAAATGATGTTGAAGCATAGACTGGAGCATGATACAATCCTTGGACCTGTCAACCTTTCTAACGTATGCCACCATGGAAAGTGGATGTTAAAAGATAATGATAATAATGATAATGATAGTGGTGATGGTGATGATGATGATGATATATATATATATGGTAACCCAGGTTCGAATCCTGGTCACGGCAGCCTCCCTATTATTTAATGGCGGTGCCCCAGCATGGCCACAGCTCATGAGCTGAAACTGGAAAAATCAAAATCAAAAAATATAGATAGATAGATAGATAGATAGATAGATAGATAGATAGATAGATAGATAGATAGATAGATAGACACACACACACATGCACACATTCATACATGCATATACATGCTCTAGAGGCTAGTATGTTCCACTAGATGTGTAATGTAGATATATATATGCAACAGAGTGCTAGTGTATTGAGCAGAAATATTAAGGCCATGAAGAGGATTGGCCCACAAAAGTCCCAGTCCCATGTAAAAAGCACCGGTGCCAGTGCTATGTAAAAGTACTCATGCTGGTGCCACATTGAAAGTACCCACCACACACTGTAAAGTGGTTGGTGTTAGGAAGGGCATCTGGCTATAGTAACCAAGCCAAATCAGACTGAAACCTGGTGTAGCTCTTCTGCTTGCCAGCTCTTGTCAAACCATCCAACCCATATAAGCATGGAAAGCAGATGGTAAATGATGATGATGATGATGATGATGATGATGATGATGATGATGATGATGATGGTGATGGTGATGTTACGCCTTTTGATGTCAAATACCAGACTTCCTCTCGTATTTGGATGGAAAAAAAGCACAACCTGTTTTAAAGTATTCATATATAATTAAACCTGTCCTCCATAATTTTATGTTAAAACTTTTTGCAATGTTCCCAACTTAATTATTTTATTCAGTCCATATAGATAGTTGATCATTTTAAAATAAATTAATATCAATGAAATGATGGTAACCAGAAAGTTTTAACTTAAAATGGTTTTTAACTTAATATGCTTTTTCCACACATCGACTTAAAATTTCTAACCAAGACCAGCTTACTGTTTATTTTTCATGACTTATATTAACCAGTATGTCTTTTCTTTTCCAAGATGGTAGGAATTTAGCCAGTATCTTTAGCTGCTTGAATGACCTCATTGAAGCTCTCCTACTAGCTTATCAAAATAAATAGTACATACACATAGTGATTAAATTATAACTGCAACTCTTGATTTCCAGAGTGCTCTTACATAATTTTTAATTGGTGGTTTATGTACAATGCATACATTATTTCTCTCTCTCACACACACATGCATATACTAGGTCTGTCTATAGTTTTGCAAAAATCCATTTATTCATTGTTCCTATCATGAAATATTTTTGGTAGAGCTCAATTTGGACATGAGAAAGTACTTTGTCTGATTATTACTATTTTTTTTACACATTTAATTTCTCAAATAAAGATTCTTTGATGAACTATTTGGACATCACATCAACAAGTCATGTTTGTTCATTTGTTTTTAATGGAAAGTATTTTTGTAATTTAGAATTATCTCTGATAAATAGAGAAAACATTGTTAGCTCCTTGATTCAGATTAAATTACAAATAGGAAAACATCAGAAATGAATGAAATGCTTGTAGCCAGTAAGTCTGTCTGTCTTTACGTATGTCTGCATGTATGTATTTGAGTGTGTAAATATATATTTTATATATGTGTAAATGTAAATGTGCGTGTGTGTGTGTGGTTATTTACTCACACACAAACATAGTCAGACTTCTACAAAATATATGAAGCACTTTTCATGGTTTTTCTTTGTAAAACAGAAATTCTGTGATCTTTGTGGTGTACATTACAAACTTCTGGCAATTTGTATCTGGGATTTAGGTCCAACTCCATGACTTAAATGGCTAACTTGATTGTCAACAAACCTGACACTCTTTCATCATAGGCTTTATACTCCTTTGACTGATAATTTCAGTTAAAATATATATATATATATATAATATATATATATATGTGTGTGTGTGTGTGTGTGTGTGTGTGTGTGTGTAAATATATTCTTTTATTTGTTTCAGTCATTTGACTGTGGCCATGTTGGAGCACCGCCTTTAGTCGAGTAAATCGAACCCAGGACTTATTGTTTGTAAGCCTAGTACTTATTCTATCAGTCTCTCTTGCCGAACTGCTAAGTGACAGGGACCATAAACACACCAGCAGCATCGGTTGTCAAGCGATGTTGGTGGGGAGACAAACACAGACACACAAACATATACATATACATACACTTGTGTATATATATATATATATATATATATATATATATATATATATATATATATATATATATATATATATTATATCAAATTAGAGATAAAACCACTATTAGGCAAATCAAACAATGAAAAACTTAAGCCAATACATAAAATTAATTAATTTATATTATTTTAAATATATATCAAAAGTATTAAAATTTAATAAAAGATAATGAGTAAAACACTACGATCATTTCATGGCTGTCCAATTCGTAATAATTCGAGTTATGGTTACAGTCAATCTTATATTTCAATTACCTGAAGATTGACTGTAACCATAACTCAAATTGTTACGAATTGGACAGCCATGAAATGATCGTAGTGTTTTACTCATTATCTTTTATTAAATTTTAATACTTTTGATATATATTTAAAATAATATAACTTAATTAATTTTATGTATTGGCTTAAGTTTTTCCTTGTTTGATTTGCCTAATAGTGGTTTTATCTCTAATTTAATATAATATAATATTTTACTATAAAATTGGATTCAATCCTAAATCTGATTTTTCCCTGTAAGTTTGGATTTATTCCCTAATATTTTATTATTAATATATATATATATATATATATATCTATATATATATGACGAGCTTCTTTCAGTTTCCGTCTACCAAATCCACTCACAAGGCCTTCGTCGGCCCAAGGCTATAGTAGAAGACACTTGCCCAAGGTGCTATGCAGTGGGACAGAACCTGGAACCATGTGGTTGGTAAGCAAGCTACTTACCACACAGCCACTCCTTTTTGCATTTGGTCTGCAAGATTCATGAGGTGAATTCATGTGTTGAAGCATATTTTATTGTGTCTGGGGAGAGTCATTCTCTTTTAGTGCCGTATTAATTTAACATACTGACCAGTCCGATTTCCACTCATTTACTTATTTATTTTTACTAAACTTTTCATTGCATCTTGCAGACTTTTCAATAGTCATTGACTCTGTCCGTTATTGGAACTGAGTTCTCTTTTTTGCTTGTTTGTGTGCATGTGCGTGTGTGTCAGTGTGTGTGTGTGTGCATGTATGTATGTATGTATGTATGTATGTATGTATGTATGTATGTATGTATGTATGTATGAATGTAAGTATGTATGTATGTATGCATGCATGTATGTATGTGTGTGTATGTGTATGTATGTGTGCGTGTATGCATATATGTATGTATGCATGTGTACACATTTGTATGTATATGCTCTGCATGTATGTGTGTATGCATGTATGTGTGTGTGTATGCATATATATGTATACATGAGTGCATGTTTGTATGTATGTATTCTGCATATCCATGTGCTTGTGTGTTCATGTTTGTGTGTGTTTGTGTTTGTGTTCATGTTTGTGTGATGATGTGTGTGTTTGTGCGTGTGTGTGTGTCTGTATGTATGTGTACCTGTTTCCTTGTGTGAGCATGTTTGTGTGTGTCTGTGTATGGGTTTGTGTGACCATATAAACAGTGGGTATTGGAGTATGACACCTTTTATTTATATTTCCTACTTAGTACTGGGGATGTTTCCTTAATGAGGACATACTCTTGTACTTGTGTGAGTGTTGGGTCTTTCGAGTGCTTGGATAAAATGCAGATGGCAAGTTAGGTTAGTGTAGCTCTGTAGAGCTTTCAACTTTTCAAATGAAAACCATCATTAGTGTGTGATAATCACACTGATTGTGATAATTCCACACACAAAATACAATATGTTTTTTCCAGTAACAAACTGTCGCTGATCTCGAAAAAGGAACTTTCTAGGTGCAATCCCATGATCATTCATGACCAAAGGGGGTCTTTACCCTTTATCCTTTATGCATACATAATAACAACAATGATGATGAGGATGATGATGATGATGACAACAATGGCAATGATGATGGTGATGATGATGATAACAACGATTACGATGATGACATTGATGCTGATACCAATGCCAATGCCAACAACAAGAGCTGACAGTTTTATTTTTCATGAAAGGAAACATATACTGTTTGAGTTATCATCAGTTCCATGGACATCACCAGTGTTAGCAGTGTATTTGTAATGAATGAGCAACTACTAGGAATCATAAATGACTGCAGACTCAGTTTATCTAAAGTTTACATCTTTTTGTGTTGTCATTTTCCACACACAAACTCACACCAAATTCATATCTGTTAATTTATTAATCTGTCTCTCATTATCCTACAAGTGTTTATTTATTGTTTAATTCTAATGCAATGATGATTTAACATAGGTTATTTTATAATCCTATTTGATTGCAATGCATTATAATGTGGGGATTTAATTATCCAATTTCAAACAGAATAAGCTGATTACAAGCTAAACATCTGCTTAAAACACTTATTTTAAGTTATCTATTCCTCCTCCTCCCTATAATTATTATCAACAATTTCATGTTAATTGTATTCACTTGATACTCAAAACATATGCAAACACACAGACACATACCACAAATGTACATACATTCACGTGTGTGTATCTAAATATTATAATGTGAGATGATAAAAATGATATAATCATCATCATCGTTTAATGTCCACCTTCCATGCTGGCATGGATGAGATGATTTCACAAGAGTCAGCCAGGCAGAAGCCTGCACCAAACTTCTGTAACGTTTTGGCAGGATTTTTACAGCAGGATGCCCTTCCTAACACCAACCACTCAAAAGAGTGGACTCAGTGCTTTTTATGTGGCACATGCACAGGTGAGATCAGTTTTGGCAAGGCTTTTACAGCTGGATGTCCTTCCAAATATCAACCACTTTACAGTGTAGACTGGGTGCTTTTGAGTGGCACCTGCACTGACAGGGTCACCAAGTACTTGCAAGACAAAAAAAAAATCTCATTTGAGAGGGGAGGAGGCATTGGAAGAGGTGATCTTCTGCTAGATGATGAAAGGTTATAGTGAGACAGAGAGACAGAAACAGATGTCTCGCTGCAGAGGAGGTAGAAGGTTACCCAGCCAGGGTGGGGTGGGGAGAGAGAGAGAGAGAGAGAGAGCTTAGTAATGAAGACAGAAACAGGAAATACATGGTTACCCAACCTGAGGGAAGTGCAGGAAAAGGAGAGAGAGAATGGGAGACAGCAGGATAGAGATGGTGGCAAAGTGCCGGGCATACTCACAAGGGATGAGGATCAGAATATAAATGGGATGGTTGAGTAGAGTAAGAGAGAGATATAGATGGTGGCAAATGTCGAATGTCAAAATATAAGTGGCAGGATATTGCAAAGGAAGCATGATTAAAGAGTTCGGAGGAGGGGTGAGTGTCGAAAACCTGGGTATATAGAGTCAGGGAGGCTACTGGATAGCAATGATACAGAGGAACAGGGCTATGAGGACAGGATTGAGGAGTGAGAGCTAGGCATAGTGAATGAAGGAGGAAATGTGAGGAAGAGAAGAGATGTAGAGATGTAGATTGGTTTGTTGGGGTAGGGTGTGTGAAAAGTTTTGTTATATGTGGGTGGAACACACGGCTATGATACAGAGAGACAGAGCATGTAGGTGGAACACACACGTCAGGGACTAGTGGAGAGCAATGATATCATGGCACAGAGCCAAGAAGACAGGATAGGGGAGTGGGAGGTAAGCATAGTGCATGAAGCAGAAATGTGAGGAAGAGAAGAGATGTAAAGATGTGGTTTTGTTTGTTGTGGTAGGATGTGTGAGAAGTTTTCTTGCTAAGTGTGGTTGGGACACACAGAACTTCTAGAACTCATTTTCGCTGACATGGGTGAGTCTTCTCATGAACATGTATATATATATATATCATCATCATCATCATCATCATTTAACATCTGTTGTCCATGCTGGCATGGGTTAGATGGGTTGACAAGGCTGGCATGCTGGAAGGCTACACCAGAGTCCAGTCTGATTTGGCATGGTTTTCTATGGCTGGATGCCCTTCTTAATGCCAACCACTCTGAGTGCTTTTACATGCCACCAGCATTATAACACTTGGCTTGATGGGTCCTCTCAAACATAGTACATCACCAAAGGTCTCAGTCAATGTATATGTGTATATATGTATACATATATATACATATATATAGAGAGAGAGAATTAGAAGAAAAAATGGCAATTAACAGGCAAATTGAACAAGCATCCTCCAAATTTGCCAGGTTCACAAAGAGAGTCTGGGAAAACAGAAAACTAGCTGTAAACACCAAGATTGCTGTCTATAAGGTATGCATCCATAGTATGCTACTTTATGGCAGTGAGATGTGGACCTGCTACTCCAGACAGGAATGGTGTCTCAACATCTACCTTCGTAATTTGGATGCATCATGGATATCAAGTGGATCAACCAAATCTCCAACACCGAAGTCCTCAATCACAGCCAACATACTTTCTCTGTTCTGGCAGCATCGTCAGTCCTGGCTCAGTCATGTACATCACATGCCAGATAGGAGAATCTCAAAAGAACCTGTATGGGGAATTAGCTACTGGCACAAGAGCACATGGAAGACCTCATCTACGCTTCAAGTACATCTGTATGAGGGATATGAAGTCACTTGCTCTGGATGTCCTGAGATGGGAGTCACAAATGATCGCTCACACTGGAGACAAATATTGTAAAACGGGATGAAGAGAGCAGAAGAAAACAGGAACTTGCCACCAAAAAAAGTGCACTCAAAAGAAGGAAAATCCAGTAATGACAACAGAGAGCTCCTTTCAATGCAGTCACTGTATGCATGACTGCCACTCCCATGTGGGCTTATACAGTCACAACAGATACTGCACCATCATCAGCAGCTGACACAATTTCTTCAGACACAGAGCCATGGTCTCTTGGGACCAACACAGATACCTCTTATACATACATACATTATATATATATATATATATATATATATATATATATATATATAATATATATATATATATGTATATATATATACACACACATACATATATATATAGCGACAGTGAGAGAGAGAGAGAGAGAGAGAGAGAGAGAGAATTAGAAGAAAAATGGAATTAAAAAAATCCTGGTAGCTATCAATTAAGCACTCAATATAAAAGAATATGGTTAAATTTCCGTTTGTTGGATTTTTAAGGTGAGATCTAAAATAAAGTTATGATTTTTTTTTGTACATATTATTTGCTGCTTTATACACACACACACACACATACACATATATGTATATATACAAACTATATATATACATGCACATACACAGACATATACACACGTTTGTGTATGTGGGTGGAAGTATGCATCTATTTGTGTGCTTTTAACTAAACACAGACAGAAACATATATGTATGCATATATAAGATAACTAGCAGTATCGCCCGGTGTTGCTCGGGTTTGTAAGGGAAATAACTATATAAGCATTTTTAGAGAGTTATAGCCAAAAAATAGCAAAAAAATACATTAAAAATGGGAAAAAAATTATGGTAAATTTTTTTTTTAAATCGTTGACTCATCGTAGACATTTTTAGAGAGTTACTTCCCCTATATAATAGCGAAAAATGCATTAAAATGGAAAAAAATTATGGTAAATTTGTTTTAAAATCGTAGACTCATCGTAGACGCGTGCTAATACCCAGAAGGGCTCGATATGAATCACGACTATAAGATACCCGGTTTTGGTTAAACTGCACCACAAAATGTGGGAGTAGTTAGGAATCTAAATCGTAGGAGACAGACACACAACTTCACTTTTATATATAAAGATATGTATACATAAGTATTGGTATAAGAGTAAATGCAATTTTGTGTGAGTGGCTGTGTGTGTTTAAATATATATATATAGATAGATATTTACATATATATGTGTGTGTGTGTGTGTGTATACACACATACACACACATTTGAAAAGCTATTCTGATGCCATGAAAGCATTTTCAGTTTCTTGTTTATAAAAAAAACAACAATCAAAAATAATAATAAAAAGAATTTTGTTGCCAATTTTTCCAGATTCTACCATGGAAGATATTCTTCACAGGATGTGGAATGATTCACTGAATCCTTGATATTACCATCTGTTCCATAGCATCCTCATAGAAATGAATAATTCTTTACTCTGGCACTACCAATTTAAAACAGTATAAATTTTCAATATCGCACTGTATAATGTATACAGAACAAGATGGAGCTTGTAAAAATATTTGATGTACTATTTGAGTTTCGGGTAATTATGAGTACAACTGCTTTTCATACTAAAAGCAAGTTGGCAGGCATGGCTGTGTGGTTAAGAAGTTTGCTTTCAGGTTTAGCCCCATCATATGACACTTTCTGCAGGTATCATCAACCTAAACAAACCAAAACCTTCAGGGTGGATTTGGGAGTTGGAAACTGAAAAAAGTCAGTCATGTGTGTGTTTGTAAATACACACACACACACACGATCTCTTAGGTAGCATACCTTAGGTTAACACATTGATAATTCCACATTTATGTATATGTGTATATTCATTAATTTGTGCATTTAAACCTACATGCATGCATCCATCCATTTGTGCATATGTATGTGTGCGTGTGTGTATGTGCATATGCATGTGTGTGTGTCTCGTCAGATCCTAATGGCTGGTGGTTACAGTCCACCAGCCATTAGGGTCTTGGTCACCAGTCATTGCCTCTGTGAGGCCCAACATTCAAAGATAATGCTTCACCATCTCATCCCATGTCTTCCTGGGTCTACCTCTTCCACAGGTTCCCTCCATAGAGCTTTCCTTGTCCATACACATCACATGACCATACCAGTGCAGTCATCTCTCTTGCACAACACATCTGATGCCTCTTATGCTCAACTTTTCCCCTCTAAACACTTACACTCTGTCATGTATGTACACTGACATTACACATCCAGCGGATCATACTAGCTTCATTTCTTACAAGCCTATGCATGTCCTCACCAGTCACAACCCATGTTTCACTGCCATGTAACATAGCTGTATAATGCACACAGGCATCATACAGTCTGTCTTTTACTCTGAGAGAGAGACCCTTTGTTGCCAATAGATGTAGGAGCTTTCTGAACTTTACCCAGCCTATTTTTATTCTCACACCTATTCTCTGAGAACATCCATCTCCGCTACTAACTTGATCACCTAGATAACAGAAGCTATCAACTACCTCTAGCTTACCCCACTGGCATTTGATGATATATATATATATATTCTTTTATTCTTTTACTTGTTTCAGTCATGTGGTTGTGGCCATGCTGGAGCATCGCCTTTAGTTGAGTAAATCGATGCCAGGACATATTCTTTGTAAGCCTAGTACTTATTCTATCAGGTTCTTTTGCTGAACTGCTAAGTTACGGGGATGTAAAACATGCCAGCATAAGTTGTCAAGTGATGTTAGGAGGACAAACACAGACATAGAAACATACACACGCACACACACACACACACACATATGATGGGCTTCTTTCAGTTTCTGTCTACCAAATCCACTCACAAGGCTTTGGTCAACCTGAGGCTATAGTCAAAGACACTTGCACAAAGTGTCACACAGTGGAACTGTACCCAGAACCATGTGGTAAGCAAGCTACTTATCACACAGCCGCTCCTGCGCCTATAATATATGTATGTATGTGTGTGTGTGTGTGTGTGTGTGTGTGTGTGTGTATGTATACATAATTAAGGATAAAATCACTTAATGATCTTATCAGTGACCAGCATGTAATAAAATGTAATATGAATGTATTTGTATGGGCATGTATATATTAGTATGGGTATGTAATATGCATGTATTTGTATGGGTATGTATATATATTTATATTTATGTACTGCTGGTATATTCTACAGATGATGATAAAGTCATTTGAATTACTAAACCAGAAATCAGATGATCTAGAATTAACCTCAACAATTTTACTAAATCTCTTTTATTCATTTGCTCACTTTCAGCCTTGTACTAAGGAAGCATAATTTGAAGTGGTTGTTATAGACTTTTGACATCTATCTCTAGCATGTAGGCACTGTTTCTCAGTACCCTTAATTATAATTATATCTATATAATTATATACTGTGTACTCCTGCTTATTCGTCGTTCAGCGTTCGTGGTCCTGGTTATTCACAGAACTAATGATTATTTGCAGAAACCATCACATATTCACAGAATCGTAAATATCGTTCACAATTTTTTATGGCACTTTTCATGGCAACATATAGTTTTTCACACTTTTTGAGGCTAAATTATTAATAATAATATACTGTATCTGCCAGTTTACTGGACATCCCTTCGTAGCTGAAGGTCCCTCTGATTAGAATAGCCGTGCATCACATGGCTTGATTTTTCTTAGAAACAAGTTCACTGTATCTTGTATCTCTTATTCCTGCTTTCAATCAAAGCTTTGCTAATTATTATAGTGACTACCAGTACTTTTTTTAAAATCATCGCTACATTTCATCATACACATTGCTTATTTCAACAGGATAATTTTTAAGGTTGTGAGCCAATATAGCCTCATTGAAATTAGGTTACTTGCAGGTCCCTCTCTCTCTCATGATTATAGTATAGATTACTGTATCTTGTGGTAATACAAACTAAATTTTTCAAAACCATGATTATTTTTAATCTCTGCTCAATCTCCCATTCATGGTATATGCATATTAGACACAAAGAAGATTTTTCTGTAGGTATTTTTTTTTTTGGAAAAACTGCATCCAGCATTTTCTCGAGTGCTGTGTTTTTCACAGCATGTTATTAAAGCCCTAAGATGACGCCCAAACATCCTACACCTAGTTATGATGCTCCATGAGAAGGCACAACTGCTGGGCATGTTCCAGGAAGGTAAAAGTTATGCAGCAGTACATTGTTATTATGTTGTCAATGAAAGCATCATACGCTACATAAAGAAGAACAAGGTGGTAATCAGGACTACTGTAGCAGTGAGTTTCTGTGAAAGTGCCAAAAAGATAATGATAATGAGAAATAAGTACTTCGTCAGGATGGAATCAGCCTTGGCACTGTGGATCAGTGACTGCAAGAAGAAAAAGAGTCCTTTGAGTGGTAACATCATCCACAAGAAAGCATGAAAATTATACCAGCAGTTCAACAGAGGAGATGGAGCAGAAGGCACCAAAAACCACAACCAAGACCATTGACAGTACCGGAGCCCAAAGATTTTCAAACCAGCAAGGGATAGTTTGACTGTTTCCAGAAACGGTTTAAAATAAGGTGTGTTTCCCTGCATGGAGAGACAGCACCAACTGACAAAAAAGCCACCAAGAAGTACCTCGAGACTTTCAGGTAGATTATTGAGGACAAGGGATACAAGCTAGAACAGGTTTTTAGTATGGACAAGACTGGCTTGTTCTGGAAGAAGATGCCTTCCAGAATGTACATCATGAAGGATGAAGCCAGAGCCCCAGGATTAAAAGGCACAGAAGGACAGAGTGATGCTAATTATGTGTGGCAATACTGCTGGCTTCATGAAGAAAACCAGGACTTATCTACAAATCCGTGAACCTGAGGGCCTTCAAAAATAAGAATAAAAATCCGCTGCCTGTTCATTCAATTGCAGATGAATTGCCTGTTCACTGGATGCACAACCTCAAAGCCTGGATTGCCAGAAGTCTAACTTTGAATTGGTTCCACCAATGCTTCATCCCTCAAGCTGAGGAATACCTCCAAAATCTTTGCATGGAATCCAAGGTGTTGCTTGTTTTGGATAATGCTGGTGGTCACTCTTTGGATTTGAATCACAAGGAAATTCAAGTCGAGTTCCTCCCTGCCAACACCACCTCCTTCATCCAACTTATGATCCATGCTTTCAAAGCACTTTACATTTGGAACTATCTCCAACATCTTGTGGATGCAATGGATTTGGACAAGAATTTCAAGTTTAAAGAATACTGGCATAACTTCGCTATCACAACATACCTGTCAGTCATCCCTGCTACCCTTAAAGACATGAAAAAAGAAACCTTCATTGCATGCTGGAAGAAGGTGTGGCCAGAGTGTGTCCAGGACTATGAGGGCTTCTCACCTGAAGATATTCAGTACAAGGCTGTCAACAGTGAAACTGGCAAAATTACTTAGTGGCGAAGGTTTTGATGTCATCACACAAGATGAGGTCAACAGATGAAGATTTGTTGGAGTTAACAATGTCTGCCAGCATAGAGGATGAAGAAGCACCAGTTCCAGAGGAAGAGGAGGGTGAGGTAGGCCTTGCAATTGAATGTCTGTCTGAACGTGTATTTACAAGCTGATTTAATTTCTACTGATACTGATTTCAAGTATGTAATTGCACCCAAGAACTCAGGCCCCTTTTATTGAGCTTGATTGCAGTTCATTTATTTCCATTCATATCAAAAAATAACATTTGTAGCATACATTCTCTTTACATAGTTCACATATGCCTAACTCAGGCTCAGAAGTTTACAGCCTGAGTTGTTATCATAAAAATTAAAAATAATTCAAATTTAATGTTTTCTTGAAACAATAAATTTCTACAGAGATTAGGATTTAGATTTTAATCTATGAAATGTTTCCGTTCTATAATATTCTTAAAGGAACAAAAAATTATACAGCAACTCGGGCTAATACAAACAAGCCTTGTAGGTGTAAAAGACTAACAGGCATCTCTGATCAAGAGTACAGGCGACAGTCAGATCGCTGTCATTATTTGATTGTTGTTATTCTGTGCAGCTGTGTGTATTGATCAGTTGTGTTTCACAGAGTTGCTTTATTTTTACCCTTAACTTAGAAATGGAAAAAGACATAGTGCTAGATATAAAAAATAAGCCATTTGGGGCTAGAAATAAAGTGGAAAAACATGAAATTCTTCAAGCAGGCATGTACCTTATGTGAAATCTATGATGAACCTGAGAGATACTGATGACCTAGAGTCACCTCTGATATATATATATATATATATATACATACATACATATGTATATATACACATATACACCCACACACACATATAAATATGCAAAAACACACACAAATGTGTATATATGCATACAACTAGATGCACATACACACACACACACGTGCTATTATGCACACACACAGACCTGCGTACATGCACATACCCACACATACCTCCTTCTCCTACACTCTCCTGTCTTAGAAAGAACTTTTCCTTCACCCATTCTTTTCCGGTCATTTCAAAATGTAACCACATGTGAATCATTGACGATTTTCTTCCTCCATCTTCCCTTCTATTGGACTTTCTTCTGTTTCCAAAGAAGAGTGTCTGCTTGAAATGTTAAACCATCTTTCTTTCTATTCCTGAGCATCTGCTAATACATTACATGTAACATGTACCCAAGTTGTAGTTTTTTCAAACTTGTTTTTTGGATTTACTATACATACATACATATATATATATATATATATATATATATATATATATATATATAGTTAATCAAAACATGAACAAAGAGGAAACACAACAACGCGAGGACGTGGAACAAGTATAGTGTTATTGGATGCTCAGGAAAGGAAAGAAAGAAAGAAGATTTAACGTTTTGAGAAGAGATCTTCGTCAGAAACATAGAAAAAGGAAAGGTCCAAGGGAAGACGGAGAAAGAAAATCGCCAACAATACACACGCGGTCTCACATATATATATGTGTGTGTGTGTGTCCAAATCAATAAGAAGTTTGCTTTTCAACAATGCAGGATTTTTCATTTGATTTCACTGCATGATATTTTGGACTTGGACTACACAGAATGTTATTTTCTAAAGCTTCACTTTCACAGTGAAATGGGTAGCATCTGTAAAGCTGCTGAATGGATGAATTATACTTGCAATTCAGTAGTACAGCCTTGTTGTCACACAGTGTCATACTGAATCCAATTGGTAATAGCATTAACCTTTTATTGCGAAACCAGATATATCTACTCAAAATTTCATTACCATTAAATCTGGAAAGCAGTTTCTAATAACAATCTATCTTTTATTAAGGGATATCATGTTTAAGACTTTTATTTTTTGTTGTTGTTGACACATGTGAAGTTTATTGAGGAAAATACCAAATCTATTATTTGGCAGATACTTAACATCATTACTGGAATAACCATGAAATTTAATTTCACAGTTAAAGGGTCAAGGAAACATGTTGGTAGATTAATTCACCTCTTACACAATAATTCCATAAGGAATAAATTCTCAGCTTTTCTTCAGCATACATTATTCAATGTCTCTTTTTCTTATTTAAGGATTGTAGAGTGTAATTAAGGGAAGATTTGGCTGTTATGTCTGGCAGGCTCAACAACTGCTTGGAGATTCCCTGTATTTTAAGGTTGATGTAAGATAGCTGAACAGATAAGGTATTCAAATAATTGCTCATAGATCATAAGTTCAAATCTACTGCAGACAGTTTTATCTAGATTTGTTCTATATTGTTTCAGTTTAACTATCCATTGGGAATAGTGTCCAGATCATCTGAAAGGTATCCTAGTGATATATCCACTGGGAAGCTTATCTCTTTTTCTGTTTAATACTAAGCCATTAGAGCAAAGCATTTTGAGTGTTTAGAGATATTTTTCTCTCTATATATCATTTAAATGTTTCAAGGGAAACTTTCCAGCTGTGTGTGTATAATTACACATGCACACACATATACATATACACATATATACATACATATATATATATATATACACACACGGACACATACATATATATATATACATATACACAAATATACCTACATATACATACCCATACACACAGGCACACACACACACATATATATACACATACATCCTCCTCCTCCTCCTTCTCATCATCATCATTTAACATCTGCTTTCCATGCTGGCATGGGTGGGATGGTTTGACTGAGGTTTGGCAAGCTAGAAGACTGCACCAGGCTCCAGTCTGATCTGGCAATGTTTCTATGGCTGGATGCCCTTCTTAACACCAACCAATCCGAGAGTGTAGTGGGTGCTTTTTATGTACCACCAGCATGAGAGCCAGTCAAGGGTCACTGGCATTGACCATGTTTGGATGGTGCTTTTTACATGTCACCAGCCAGGAACCAGTCAGGAGGCACAGGCATTGATCCACACTCAAATGGTACTTATTATGTGCCACCAGCACAGGTGCCAGTCAGGTGGCACTGGCCACAACTACGATTTCGATTTCACTTGACTCAACAGGTCTTCTCAAGCATATCATATCACCCGATGCTTCAAGGGTACTTTTAAATGGGCCAGTCGTGCAACACTGGCATTGGTCACAGCTACGATCTCACTTTACTTGCCAGGTCTTTCCAATCACAACATATCTCCAAAGGTCTCAGTCTCTTGTCATTGCCTCAGTGATTCCCAGTGTTCAAAGGTCATGCTTCACCACCTTGTCCCATGTCTTCCTGGGTCTACCTCTTCCACAGGTTCCTTTCACTGTTAGAGAGGCCTTAAGCCAACAGTTTTGGGGATCTAATAATACACCATAAAGCTAAGTACTTTATGGGCGTGAAACCCCGGGTAATCCCATGAACTGGCCTTATCTAACTTTATTTATATTATATTATATTATATTATATTATATTATATTATATTATATTATATATATATATATTATATATATATATATATATTATATATATATATGTATATATATATATGTATATATATATATATATATATATATATATATATATATATACATACATACATACATACATACATATATATATGTAAATACACACATGCACATGTGCACACACATATAGATAGGCATCTGATTATATGCTTATACACATATACATATGAACACAGGTCTACTATTTAGTTGCAAATGTCGAGGTAATTCCTGGTATCTTTTATTGTTTAAACTGAGATCATTTCTTTCTGATTAAGGGAAATTTTGTATTTGCTTCAGGCTTTTTTTTTTTACAAAATGCATTCAGCTATTATTCATGGAAGAAAATGGTGTTGTTATGGAGAAATGATAAGAATTGATTAAAAGGGAGTTGAGTAAGCCATCATTGATTGATAAATGACTAAAATATAAACTAAAGAGGGAACTGATAATAGCTAAATAACTGGTTGTGGATGTGACAAGCAGGTAAACTATAGTTTTGGAAAGCTAGTGAAGAAAAACTGATGTAAAGACCTGATTTAATTATTGTATTACAACTATATGCTTTAGTAAACTATTTTCAATATGAAGATTATAGCCATGTAAGACCTGATTTAATTATTGTATTACAACTATATGCCTTTGTAAACTATTTTCAATATGAAGATTACAGCCATGCACACATATGAAACATATGCATAAACTCGCACATACTTATATATTTATATGCATGTATGTATCTGTGTGCATATGTATGTATTCATAGCTGATTTTTAATAAGTTGCCACTCAGAGTTTCCTCAATCCTAGTCTACAAGCAACTGTCCAATAAAGCTTTTTTATATCACTATTGATTTGATGTTTGTGTCATAATGAAATCAATGTGGTTGGAATTATTGATTACACATATGGACATATAATAATGAATAGAAAATGCAAAAATTAGCAATAAACTAACAGAGATACCTGGTGTTGCTCAGGGTCAAAATGGCATAGTTTATATATATATATATATATATTACAGCTATGTTGAAACAGGTGATATGGGAATGTGCAGTGTTAACAACAAAATATTTGTGCGCTAATTTAACTAAGTGACATGTCATGTGTCTGTTGGTGTATTCTAGGTCCTAACCTGTCATGGAAAATTGGGGATGGGGGTATGTGATATTTGAATGCACCACAAAGCTGTTAGTTGATATACTCTGCTTTGTGGTTGTCAGCACTGCATCTAACATGACCCATTGTCTGAAGTTTTGACACCTCCTTTGGGTTTGTTGTTCTACATCACTCATAAAGTAAATTTGGAAGAACTGTGGTCATTCATTTTTGAGTAAAAGGGAAGCAATGAGGTGATAAACTTGCCTTTGAACTTTGAACATTGGTGTAAATCCCTGTTCAACTATCTCCTTAGATACACCAAACGATGTCATTTGAAATGCAGTATTGTATTGTCTGATATTGTTCAGAAAATCTTTTGACTGGATGGAAATGCCTTTCAGAAGATCTGTAAGAGGTTGAGGAGGATCTGGCAATCTTACCTTACTGCCTGAGCAGCACATGCCATTAGTTTCATTTGGAAATTTTAAAGCTTTACAGAAATGACAATTTGAGTGTAGCACACCAATTTGAACAAAATTATTCTTTTTATAAGAATGGGATTTATCATATATGAAAGCAGCTCCAGGAGTTGTGAAGAGCGAATTTGTACATAGTCTGTTTCTGAGAGCTGTTCTATTGAACCTCTGTCTAATCATGAAAACGTTTTAATGATTCAGCATCAAGTGCTACAGCATGCCTTTGCTGATCTTGGGAAAGTCTTATCTCTCTTCCCTCTTGAGACTCCATCTGACGTGCTGCAGCATGCATTTGCTGATCTTGAGAAAGTCTCATCTCACTTCTGTCTTGAGATTCCATTTGATGTGCTGAGCATGCATTTGATGATCTTTAGTTCCTACAATCCTCCTTGCTTTATACTTCTTTCTGGAGAGAGTATGTCTTTTCTTTGGTGGCATACACTGACACACCACTCCACTATCATGGCTGTAAAGACAGAAAGTTGCCGATGTGTAATGTTGTTCACATTAGGATATAGATTATTCATTTATTTCAAATATAATAGAAAGAAGATGATCTTAGTGTTATCACATTAGAATTAAAAGTAAAAGAATAAAAGTGAATCAATATTATATCACATTACAATAAAAATCTTACTCTTTCTCTTTTGACACGTAATACTGAACCAGTGCCAATGTTGTATTGTTTTAGTCCAAATGAAAAAAGAAATTATATGTTGATACTCACAGGGTCTAATATTATTACCTTGTAAGAGATTAATAACAATGTATAAACATTTGTATAGAACATGTGTTGGTAAGGTAAACCTCTTTAGGTAATATGAAACTTTCTAAGAGACTTTCACAGAGGAACTTATATTGATCTTATGAATCTGGTCATGTGCACTAGTTTGTGAAGGGTAAGTGAGAGAGATTTGAGTCTGTTTAAAGAATTTACATTATGGTAGGTTAAAGTTTGGATGAATATTATTATTTGAGAAGATACAAATCAAGCATGGGTAGCTTTTTCAAGAACTGGGTCACATGAAACATGATTTATCATCAGGTAATGAACCATGTCTCATGCAACCCACTTCTTCAAAAATTTCATTTCATTAGGCATGTCATTCAGAAAGTCTTATGGGTTGCCCATGACCGATGTGAATATTTTTCAGCTTGTACTAACTACAGCTTCTGCTAAGAAGGTTGCTGATCATATCACGTCAATTGTAGATCATTACATGGCTGTTATTGTGTTATTGCATTCCATTTGTGTGTGTTGTAGAAAACATAAACACATGTACACACATACAATCACACACTTATAGATCAATGTGTTAACCATACTTAAAGCAGATATGTTGTTGAAAACCTGTTAAACTGAAATATATATCTGCTGCTGATATATTTCTGTGTTTTTTTAACACTATACATCTATAAAAAATGCTTTGTTGAGATAAATACTGCAGTTTATCAGATTTTCAACAATATATCAGCTATAATTAGTATCGCTATATATATCAGCTATAATTAGTATTAGTATATATAGAATCATTCAACTTTATGATTCAAACTCTGAGTCATAAATATATATATATAATATATATATATATATATATAATATATATATATATATATATATATATATATATATATATATATATATGTATATATATATATTATATATATATATATATGTATATATGTATATATATATATATATTATATATATATATATATATATATATATATATATATATATATGTATATGTATATATATATATATATTTATATGTATATATGTATATATATATATATATATATATATATATATATATATATATATATATATATGTATATATGTATATATATATATATATATATATATACATATATATGTATATATATATATATATATACATATATATATATATATATATGTATATATATTGCTATTTCGAACTAATACTACTTGGTGTGCTAATAACAAACATATACTTATGTATATATGCATATATACAAGTGTGTGTGTGTGTATATATGTGTGTGTGAGTGTGTGTATGTTTGTGTCTCCTTGTTTTGACATCATGTGATAGTTGTGAGTGTCACTGTCATACAAGCAGGCAGTGCAATTCATTTTTAATATTATGCAAAATAACATCTAACCATATGGAAATATCTTTCTTGGAGACAGATGATGATTGGTGACAAGGAGGGCATCTGACTGTAAAAAATAAGCCTCAATATATTCCATTTGATCCTTGCTAGCTTTGAAAATTGGACAATAAAATGATGACGATGATGATGTTTTTCTATAAGTGGAGATGCTCACCATGTCAAGCTTACCTTTATTTTGACATAGTATTATAGATATATATAAAAAGGCATGTAAATACTATGCTTCTTGAATATATTCCATTTCAGAACTGTTGATATAGGTTTTTAAGACCAATTTTCCTCCAGAATAGTTGTTCTGGTATAGCAGAAGGACAAAAAAGTAAATATGTTACAATATTTTTCCATAAAATATTTCAAACTTCAACATTCTCTGTATTTCGTCTTTTAGCTGTCAGTGATCTGATTTTCAAGTCATTTGCAATCAGCTTTCTAGCATTTAGCCTTCTCCCATTCAACTTTATGATTCAAACCCTGAGTCATAAATACATATATATATATATATATGTGTGTGTGTGTGTGTGTGTGTATGTATATATGAAATTATTTTCAGGATCCAATAGAATTGGAGTATTTTAATAACAAAGACACCAAGGTAGAGTTGAGGATAGCATACCTGTGTATAAAGAATGCACAGATAAGTCTTTCCAGTTAAGTATACATCCACAAGTATAGACCAAATACACCCAACATATACATAAAATTAAGAGGTCCAGGAGAGGCTACTTTTCTTGTCAATACTATTGTTATTCTCTAGCTTATGGGGTATGTACCCATGCACTGCATTTTGTTGGTATGATGCCTGCTTTTCCCCCAAGCTTCCACTTAGGTAGGCCAGTCCAGCCTCCTTTGGGTCACATGAGACAGTTGTATTCTCAGAGTACCTGCTCAGTAGTTCTTCTTCAACTCTCTAAGATGTTGTTGCTTTCACTTCTGAGTATTCATGGAATGTACTCATTTCCTTCTTTACTGTTCAGCAAATATTGTTTGACTGATGCAATGCAACATTCAAAGGCTGTCTGGTCTGACCTTCTGCCTCTACTACCATCACTTCATCACACATAGATCCTATCAGTATCACTGTTGATATGGAAGTTGCCATTGGTGGTCAGTACCTTTTTAATTTTGATGTCCAGACTGAGGATCCCATTAAATGTCCAGTTCAATATCCCAAATGTTAATACTAGCACTAGCACTGTAAAAACATTGAGATATGGTCTTGTTAACAGCAGACAGCTTTGAGTTCCATATTTTCCAGAGTCTATAGAAGTACTCTTTTTCTATTCTGGCTTTAGTCACAGAACCAATGTATGTAACACACTCATCAATTTTTAGATACTTATTGTTTTTATAATTACAGACAAGGGAGACATGCATGAATGTATGCATGTATGTATGTATGTATGTATGTATGTATGTATGTATGTATGTATGTATGTATGTATGTATGTATGTATGTATGTATGTATGTATGTATGTTTGTATGTATGTATGTATGTATGGATGGATGGATGGATGGTTGTAGGTATGCATGGATGTACATACATGCATTTACATTCACATACACACATGCTTTCATGTACATGTGCATGCAAGCACACAAAAGTGTGCATAAGTCTATGTATACATTTGCATATACATACATATGTGTATAGAGCAACAAGACACAGAAGGGTCCCACAAGGCCTATCTTTGTCCTGCTGCTATCCATATATATGTATATGCATTTATATAAACAAAGTATTATTCACTTAAAATGGTCAACGTCTAATTAAAAATTGAACAATGCCCAACTTGTTGAAAATTCCAAAAGAATGAATTTCATATATATATATATATATATATATATATATATATATGTACTTCATCAGTTACCATCTGTAACAAACATGCTTATTTCTGCTTTCACTCCTCCATGTGGAAAAACAGTATCTTGTGAATGCAAACTATAGATACCAGCTGGTAATGTAGGGGGCTGGATATAAAGGCATCAGTGAAAGAATCTACAAAAATAAATGAGCTTATATATAATCAAATAAATACTGCTAAACCTCTTAAGTGCTCAACTTGAAATATAATTTGTGGAGATAATTCGATAAATGGCAATTAGACACACATGGGAGGGAGCATGGAAAGCATCTTAACTTACTTATTCATGCATTTAACATAGCCAACAAGTAATTAAAAATTTGATAGGGTTCATCATCATTTAATGCTGTCTTCCATGTTGGTATGGACTGGACAGTTTGATGGTAGCTGGCAAGCCTGAGGACTGCACCAACCCCCCACCATCTGCTTTGGCATTTTGCAGCTGGATGCCCTTCCTAATGCCAATCATTTTACAGAGTGTACTAGGTGCTTTTTACATAGCACCAATACCAGCAAGGTTTGCTTTGGTATAGCTTTTATGATTGGATCCCCTTCCCAATGCCAACCCCTTTACAGAGTTGATTGAGTGCTTTTTACTTAGCACCAGCACCAGTGAGGTCACTAAATAGCTTGCAAGACAAAGATCCTTTGAGAGGTGGGGTGGTATTAAAGGAGGTGGCTTTGTTCCAAATAATGAGAAGTTAGATTATGACAGAGGGACAGAAACAGGCACCTTGCTGTAGAAGAAGTACATGGTTACCTCAGTTAGAGGGAGAGAGAAAAAGAGAGAGACAGACAGACAGACAGAGAAATAGTAGTTATGAGCCAGGGTATACTCTCAAGGTACAAGGATGTGAATATTAATGAAATGGTAGAAGATTGCCCAGGGTGCGTAAGTAGGGAGTTTATGAGAATGCCAAAAGATGGGGAAAGGAGGAGAATGCAGTAACCGGTAAAACCTGGGTAAAGGGAAAACAGCAGAATAACAATGGTACTGTTGGCAGGGCGAGAGGACAGGATTGGGGTGCAGGAATGGGGAGGGAGAGATAAGCATAGTGCATGAAGAAGAGGAGATGAGAGAAAGAGGAAAAGAGGAAAAGAGGTGAGGTTGTTTGGTTTATGAAAATAGGGTGAAATTAATGTACATATGGGTGAAACATAGTGCTTCTAGGACTCCGTTTTTGCTGAGGTGGATGGGGCTTCTCAAGAACTTCAAATCACCAGATATCTCAGTCCATTGTCATCTCCTCTGTGAAGCCCAACATCTTGAGATCAGCCCTCACTACTTCATCCTATGTTTTCTTGGGTCTCCCTCTTTCACAGGTGACATCCACTTAAGCAATCAGTACTTCATACAGCTGTCTTCAATCATACACATTACATGTCCAAACCAACGTAGTCTTATCTCTTGCATGCTACATCTTATGACCAGACCAAATGTGAAAGAAATGAATTTCAGATATACCATACACAGAAAATGTGTATATTTTCTTCATCAGTTACTTTCTGCAACAAGCAGAAAGATAGTGTCGCATGAAGTCAAATTATAATAGATGTTAGTCATGTCGGATGCAATAAAATAAAAACAAAAACTCAACCTAGATGGAATGTGCAAAACTGAACAGGCTTATATGTTAACATGTAGTTGTATAGGTATATCATCATCATCATCATCATTTAAAGTCTGTTTTCCATGCTAGCATGAGTTGGAAGGCTTGAAAGGGGCTGGCAAGCCAGAGGACTGTACCAAACACCACTGTCTCTTTTGGTATGGTTTTTTTTTTATGGCTGGATGCTCTTCCTAATGCCAATTACTTTACAGAATGTATTGGGTGCTTTTCATGTGGCAATCAGCCCTGGTAAGATCTGTTTTGGCAGATTTTTATGGTTGGATCCCCATCCTAATGACAACCACTTTACAGAGTGGGCTAGGTGCTTTTTATGTGGCACTATATATATATATATATATATATATATATATATATATATATATATATATATATATAGATAGATTTACATACATACATATATATATATATATATATATATATATAATACACACATATATATATCATCATCATCAACATTGTTTAACATCTGCCTCCCATGCCAGCATATGTGTGTGTGTGTAAACATTAGTTGTGCAAGGGTGCATATATGTCTGTGTATGTGCAGGTGTGTGCATAACAAAACTATGCAAACAATGCAAAAACATGTACAATAAAGTCAACAACATGCCCTCTTTGACTAAAAACAGCCAGTACAAGATACAGGCAACCTATGTTTCAAATAATTATTTACATTGATATGTTAACCTATCATATTGGAATTCATTACAAGCTTCTTAATAGAATTCTCTTTTAGAATATTTCATAGGAATATTTACAAAGAACTTTATTATAGATTTTCACCTTACCAACAGATGTTGTTCTACAGAAATTATTACAAATTTTTATTCGTTTCAACAATGTTAAATGTCCATATGTGAAATCAGTAATCCTTGTCAGGTTTAACAGCATAAACCAAACAGATCTAATCCATAGTTATACTGAAAAAGCTTCATTAACCATAAAATCAGTTGCCTGAGGATCAGGTAGGAGAAACTCCAGGTGGTGACTCACTGAGATTCAACTTTGATTAAATATTATCCTCTCTATCTAACATTAAGAGTATTTTCTTTTGCTTAAATGTATTTCAAACCAATATGATACCACCAACTGTTACACACACACACGTGCGCATACGTACATACATACATGCAAGCATGCCTGCATGCACGTACGCATATATGCATGCATGCTACACGCGTATAGGACCCATGCAGACTCAGCTTTGAATAAATAATGTTATTCCATTCTAAATAACAATATTGATACCGGTGTGAAATCATGATCATCCATATGTACATATATCCATACGCATATACATACATATAAATGTATGCATGTAACTATGTATATCAGTGTAGTTATGTATTTGTGTTTGTCTGCAACTGAGTGCGTGAAAATATTTTTTCGCACTCAAGAGAATTATCACGTATTTCAAAACGTTCTATTTTATGCACTCGTTCTATAATTACCCGTAAAACGTTATGAAACGGAGTAACTTCCCCTGTGTTGTCCCCTCGTGTGTAGTGAGTACCGAAGTGATTTGTATGGGCGTGACCTCCTCCTACTTCAGTGTGGGAACAATACAGAAAGAACCAGGACGTCGGTAGGCGCTTAGACAGCCGTGGTGGGACTTAGAAATTACGAGTACATTCCACACTGTGGTGCTTAGTTGTTCATTCGTTAATTGAGTGTAATTAGTGTGTGTATGTGTGTTCTTTTTTTCTCTCCCCCAACTGGGCCAAGTCAATCAGCATTAGCTCTAGAATAGCTTGGCTGACTAAGGTTTACATGGAGTCAAGGTAGCAGCAGGATCGTGACGGTGGCAGCAGTGGACGTTACAAGAGATTGGCGCTTGATTCCAGTAAATAATGTGTTCCTTCTAACATTGGGTAGATTTAAGGAACAGAAAGAAAAAAATTGAAATCAAAACTGGAGCGGGAAAAGTAAAAAGCTACACTAGAACATTCGTAAGTAAATAGTATTTTTCAGTTTCTCCTTTAAGATTGTTAAATCACCTCTCCGCTTTCTTCATCTCTTTGCTTTATAGACATACTTTTTATTTACAGATAGTATTTATATTACTGAATTGTTTGCAGATGGATGTTGTAGTTTTAGCTTCACACAAACACTTTTAAAAGCAGTTCGATCTGTTTACACCTGAAATAATATTCAAATTTACCTTTTCTTACTACTCAAGTGTTAGTGTACGGAAGAAAGGTGGAAAATACGCTTTGCTATAATGACACATTTTTCTGTTATTTTTTTGAAAGCAAAATTACTATATTGGTTTATACTTCCTACCGTTGTTTGCTAGTTATTGCTTCGTCAGACAATCATATTGCTTGACACCACAACATGGACTACTAAAACTGAACCATCTTCACATTACAATTTAAATTTCACACCCCGACTCACGCTTCACCTCCCTACCAAACTTAAAACTCGCTGCTTTCTTTCCACGAGTTGGCGGGTTTTATCCAAAGGTTTGTTTGCGTGTATCTGATGTTTTTTCCTTAAAACAAATCAGGAATAGAAAATTTAAAATTAAAAAAATTAAGGAGAACGACGAGTAAAGATTTAGATTTACCCTTGCACTGATTTTGTGTCGCGATAGCCAATTAAAAAAATTCTTTTTGTTTGCATTCATATTCATATAGTGTAATACTGATTTTTTTTTCTTTCTTTCTATTTTCGAAGGAGTACACGATTGAAGAAGTCACTAAAAAAAAAAAGGATTATATATTTATAGTAAATATATTTTATTTGCATATTGAGAGAATTATCTCCCTGAAAGTGTTAAGAACGTTGGAAGCTACGACTGCCTGATGACTGAATATAAGTTGGTTGTGGTTGGAGGTAAGTGGAATTCAAAACTTGTCTAATAAAATCATATTTCCGTGTGTACACATGTATCTGAACAGGGCGTTGGTCTCGAGTTGTTTATAGTTCATGACTGACCTGTCTAGCTGCCATATGAGCACGCGAACTAAATTTTATATAGTTGATCAAGATGCATTCACTGACTCATTGTAATAAGTCTTCATGTGTAATTTACCCGAGGTTGACACATACATGCACCTGCTATAAAGTGATAGAATCTCCCTCTCCTTAAAAAGCTGGGATTATTTCCTACTTGAGACAGTTGGGCGATTATGCAAATTTTATTAACTGATGTCATTACCTTGTTTAGTTCAGATATTTCGCATGATACACTTTTTTAAAACTTACATTTGATATTTTTAAATGATGCCTGTATTCTTTAATTTCTATAACCACAAGTTCTTAAAAGCATGTCCCAACAGTCAATATGGCATAGAAATTTTTTTAAATGTTTCGATATTATGTAAACCTGTTGGCAGTTTAGTGGGAAATAATGTTGTGTAATTATTATGGTGTCATTTCTCCTGGTTTAATGACTGTAGGATGTGCAGGGTAGTTAGTAATGAAACTACCACCCCGCCACTACAATCATCAATCTGCTGCTGTGTTTTCGTCGATTTTTATTAAATTACAAAGCAGCATCTTGTGCTGACTTTATCTCTACTGTCTGTACCCCAACATCCCGTTCTCGTTTCATGCTTTTATTTATTGTTTTCTTCAAGTAATGTAGCCGCACCCCGGTTTCTTAATCGAGTAGTGTATGTGCTTTTAAATTCAATGGTTACGTTCACAGCTGGTTGCTGTGACTGAATTTGGACCGATTGTGTATGTTAAATTTGAACTATATTTGACCTCGGATCTCCGACTTAACTAACTTTTCTCTTAAACGATGTTTATTCTCACCAATGAAGTTAATGAAAATAATCTTTCATGCACGCCAGGATCTTTTATGCTTCATTGATTTGCCTCTGGTATGCAAATAACTTAAATGATTGTACGTTCTCTCACTTTGCTTGCTTCAACTGTAGTTGAAGGGATAAATTATATTTAGGAAGGACAAATTATTATATACGATTAACCGTCGTATTTTCGAAGCCTAGCAGTTACTACCAAAGAAAAAAAAAACCTTGTTTTCATCTGCCTTCTCCCAGTTACCCCCTCCCCCAATAAATTCTTTCTGCTGATACTATATGTAAATTGGTGAGTGGGAAGGATGGCTCTATCATTTATGTTGCCTATAGTTATTAGTTGGAGTTTAACTTAAACTGCTTTATTTATCCGCCTCTTTCTCCCTAGTCTCCTTGCTCGAAATAAACAATCAAATATTGGCAAAGATTGAGGGCATAGTCAATATATCTATTCCCATCCCTGCTATATTGCGCGCGTGCGCGTATTCGTTCAAAGCCGATGATTCACTCTGTCGCTAATCAGAGTTTCTCGTTATGACGAGCTTTCAAGTAACGAACTACTCGTACTCCCTTTTGTACATTTAAATGTGTGTGGTATATCGTTTTTCGACTATTCAGAAATGTTATTTAAATTACTGAAGTCTTTCTCTCATAACTGTTAGAGGAAATGCTTTGGATAGATTAAATATTTGAAATAAAGGGTACAATACTGATATTTTGTAAAGGTGCAAGGTATTCATATTTATAAGATATGAGAATTGAGATGTGAGAGCAAATTATTCATTGCCCAAAAGCGTTCGAGTCGTAAGTAAAGGTGAATAGCCAGGTTGCCGGGTAGAAAACGTGGGATTGAACAGATGAATTGTTCTCGTAAATTGTGTGTGTGCGTATATATATATATATATATATATATATATATATATATATATATATATATGCACACACACATGGTATGTAAGGGTGAGGCAGAAATGGAGAGCTGAATTGAATACCGTATAGTATTTTATTTTGTTCAAAGTTCTGATGCTTGCGACTAACAATCATCCTTCTATCATCAATAGGCGATCTTAAGATCGCCCATCAATAAAATAGATACCAGTCCTGGCCTTGGGTCGATCCAGTCCCTTTAAGATCTGACTTTATATCTCAGTGCTAAGCTTATATGAGAAATATTTTGAATGGTTGTTTGTCTGTAACTACCTGTTTACTAATTACCTCTACTTCATAATCAGCTGGTGGGGCAATGTCATGGGGATTTCTGATTTTTAAATTGTTTGTTTTTGCTGGCAGTTTGAAGTGATAAGAAACATTTCATTTTGCTCCTACTTTTTAAATTGAATATTTGCTCTATAATATGACTGTCGAGGAGCAGTTGAGTGTACAGGTGTTTTTCCCATCTTAAATTACTATAACGGCAGGTGCGCTTATATCTGCCGTTGCTTTGGTCTCTGTTGTCTATGTAGTTCGTGTGTGTATGTGCGCGCGCGCGCGTACACACTGTAGTACATTCGCACTGCACACATATTTTCGCTCTGATTTATACACGCATAAACATGTTCCCGCATTCATACATAAATATGTATATTGTACACACTCATTTTGTTAGCTGTTAGGGGTCATGTATCAAACGAGTAGTGTTGGTGATAGTAGTAGTGGGAATTCGGTTTTCACTAGCTGCTTAGTTTTGTTAGTTACACAACACTTTCTATAGAAACACATTTTAATGACAATCTTTACTTGTATTTTATTTTATTCTATAAATTGATCAGCATTTCATTTTTTTTAGTTTATATCTAGTTTTCTGACAGGGAACTCATTAAAAACCTTTTTATTCCGCTTAGTTTTATCTAACTTCTATACACGCCCTTGGCAACAACTTTTAAAATGCTTTACCGTTAATACTTCTCTCTCCTCTATAATTGCCTTGAACAAAATCGCATACTATATGTATATTTATATGAAAGATATGTATATATATATATGAGAGAAAGAGAGAAGCAGAAACTCCACCCATGGTAGGATCACATTGGTGTGGAATGCAATTAAGCGAAAGAAAATACTCAACGTTATTTGTTAGTGTAGGATGTTTATTCAAAGCTGAGTCATTACTCGGAGTTTCTCGTTCACGGTGTGAGATAAGTGACTTAGGTCAAAACGAGTATAGATTTCTCTCAGGTTACAATTATAATTCACTGCCATCCCCAAATAACTTTATTATTTGCTGGCACTATATATTAGCAGCAGTACGGGGAAACGATTTTTAAGGATTAAATCTATCCTTATATTTGTTTTATTGCTTTTTCTCATTTTTCTGTTGATCTGAGTAGGTCTGCCTTCAAAATATTTAATAAGAGAGACAGGATTTTGTTTAATAATGACATATTTATCTAATGTTTAGAATGCTATAGAATGTCAGCTCTCGGCATGCTAAGCCCAGCCGTGAACCGGTTTCGATTTCCGGTTATGGCCATTTCGTCTTATTTTGTATCATGAATATCCTAAATGCTACACATATTGTGTCCGTTTTCCCCTCTTAAAAAATACCAAAGCTCTGTGTCGTATAAAAATTCTATATTCCGGGTACTGTTTAATCCCCACCCTATAAGCTGTATAATAGTGTAGCTTCTACTCCTTAAAAAAATTGTTCTGTTCATATACCATTTAAATACAAACTAAATTCTTTTCCCCCGAACGAGTATGTTACTACATACACACTATTACACGGTAATGTTTAATATATGTCTACATTTACATTACATTCTGTTTGCGTGTACGTTGAGTTCATGAACTTCAACTTTCCTACTCATTATTTTGACTTTTTTAATAGCCATCCTCTCTAATTCGACCGGGTATTGAAGACGGTCGCCAATACTTAACAACTTCCAGTGATTTTTCTACGTTTATCACATTATGACAATGTTCTTTCAATCTGGATATAAATATTATATTAGATCTTAACAGCTCGATTATTATGTGCATATATTCATATGAACAGATGCTGTTAATATTCGCACGCGTTCAATGTTTGGATTTGTGCCAATATTTAGTAAAAATTTTAGTATATTTTTGTCTACAGCTATAATATATCATTGTGTTATCGTTATTTTTAGATATTTCATCACATTATATGTGCAATATTACTCAAAATAATAGTCCTTATGGTTGAGTTTTCATGAACAGTAGCAAGGAAATTGTCATGGATTCTCCCCCTCCCTCTGTACACATTTTACTTTGCTCGAGGAGAGGGAAATGGTTGTCGTTATAAAATACTGCTTGTTGGTTGACTTTGTATATATTTTTAACGGATTTCGTGAACTGAGTTCAAACAGTGTGGTATATTTCAAACCTTAGTTTCTTTACACCTCCCAGCTATTTGTTCTCTTTTATCATCTTTTATCACACATGCTTACTCCCCCGCCCTGTTACACTCTAATAATACTGTTCTGAACTTTTTTTCACTATTGGGATGTCCTAGTTTTGATTTCCTCTTTTTCTTTATTCCAGTATGATATCCTTTAAAATATTTCTTTCGTTCTTCCTGTACATGTTGCGTCATCTGAAGTCCTTCCTTTTGTTTTCTTTACATGTCTCAAGTCGACCAATATTTGCACGTGTTGTGGAATATGTTCACAACTATTATATCATCTAAATAACCTTCTTTCTCAATTACATTGTTAACCCAACGACCGCCTGCTTCTTGGCACTTGGCGTTTGAATTAGTATCTCTTTCATCCATGTTCTTTGTTTTTAAACATTATATATGTGTATGCATGTTAGACGTCTTCCTGTCAGCTTGCTAATTTTTTTCACTATTTTCCTTGAGATATTGGAATATGAAAGTTAAACTGAATAAAACATTGGAATTTCCTTCTTGTGGCATAGCAACATTGCCTGTCAAGTATATATAATTAGATACTCTTTCAGATAAAAGTGGGCTTGAACTCGTGAAACCATTCATTAATTTATAGAATCCATCAAGGTTTTTTTTTTTAAGAGCTACAAACAAACATAACTTTAAAATGAAGACTAAAGTATTTTACATCCTATATCAGCTTATATAAACAATGTTTGGTCTGACAAAAAACAAAAAATATCTTCACTCTCCTTTAATGTGTGAAATTTTTTAAAGTTGTCTGTACATTCTTCTTCATTGCTATATTTTTTTTCTCTAAAAACCATTCTTTATTACATGCATTTAAGAAATATTTTATATTTATGTTCCAAGACAGTTTTTCAAATCGCATGCTTTTGAAATTTTCTACCTTATCTTTCTCATATCTTAAATAATTTTTCTATAAACTCCAACTCAGACAAGAATTCTATTGAGATTTCCTCTAAGACAGTTAAATTTTTCTTCACAATTCAACCTTGCAATTACTACAATTGTGTGAGCATCCTGGATTTGCTGTATGCTAACAGGAAATAGCATTTGTGATCTTCTTTCAGTCGGAATCATTTTCACTTCACTTTTTTCTCCTAATTAATATACATTTGGGGAAAAAACATGAAGATTCTGTTCTAGAAGTCTTTGACTTCAGTCAGCTACATAGGAAAAACAGTGCAGAACTACTCCAGTGAATTCTCCAAGTGACCTAATGGACAATGTCATGCAATAGATAAGTTATATCTGTAAATGGCTATTTTAGAAGAGACTTCTTATAATTAGAAAGTGATGTTTGACCATGCTTAAGAACTGAAACCCTAAATAATCTCTTAATTGCATACTTAGAAATTGGCTGCAGCTAAGCCATTTTCATGTTTGCTTCCACATTGCTTTAAAGCATCAACATATCTTAGAATATTTCCTTTTCTGTTATTTCACTAACTATATATGAATGGTCAGAAATCTTAAATGTAATAGTTATATTTAAAGTATTTCATTACTTGCACCTTTGATTATCTATTCTGTTCTAATTTATAATTAACCTTCAAACTCTTTCAAACCACATTTCAATTACTGTCTGTATCAAGTTACAGCAAATGACAAAAAAAATCTATTTATTTATAATTTTGATTTTTAATTCTCTCAATTTTGAGCTTGTTAAAAAGTTAATTTTAACAAACTTCTCTTTAATCGTTACTGATATTTTCATGTATACTGATTCAGTTGAGTCTTTTTAGGTTTCTTTAACCGAAGGATCTGTATGTTTGCTATTGTGTAGTATTTAGGACTATTTCTCCTTCATAGTCTTTATAAGGAACAGGTGTGGCTGTGTAGTAAGAAGTTAGCTTTCCAATCTCATGGTTTCAGGTTTTACTATATCCTTGCATCAACCAAAGCCTTGTGAATGGGTTTAAGAGACAGAAACTGAAAGAAGCTCATCAGTTGCATCAAGAGGTGCCATTCTCTAATTGTAAAGGGAACATGTGGAAGGGGTAGACCCAGGGAGATGTGAGATGGAGTGGTGAAAAAGGATCTACAGGACTGAGACTCCTGACAGTTTGCTTTGCTTGAAAAGACACATCAAGCTAAGTAAAAAGCATGGTTGCTCCTGCACACAGACTTGTCCCTTGCAACCCTCTCCTGCTGAGCATCCCTAATCTTGCAGGCTCATAGGTGTTGGTGCTGTGCAAAAGCACCCAGTATACTCTGTAAAGTGGAGTTAGGAAGGGCACCCAGCTGAAGAAACCATGCCCAAACAGACATGGAGCCTGAACAGCCCTTCAGCTGGTCAGCTCCTGTCAAACTATCCAACCCATGCCAGCATGGAAAATGGATGTTAAATGATGGTGATGATAGTTGTGTGTGAGAGAGTTCTAAATTATCTAAATAGTCAATTGCATAGGGTTACCTTTGACAGTTGTTAGGGATGGTTTGGCCAATTAATTGGACAAGGTTGACACAAAACACATTTCAAATTCTTTGATGCAGACATGCTTTGTGCTTTGAACAAGGTAAATTACTGAGCCACATGTTATGTGCACATGTAAGAAATTATTACTTTCATTAGCACTAGAACTAATAGTGATAATGGTTCAAATTCTACAAAATTTAATCTGTTTAGAATCAACAGCAATACACTGGAATTAATTCAGTAGATTACAAAATTGGTCTTATGACTATTCCAAACAGGACATAGTTGTATTGGTGGTGGTGGTGGTGGTCGTCGTTGTAGTGATTGCTGTGGTAGACGTAATGGTGTGATGATGGTGATATCTTTAAAATCTTGATGCTAGAGATTGTCTCTGATAATTGAACCATCTGACATTCCTATTTGGAATGTGTGAAAAAAGTGATACCAGAGTCACTGCTGGCCAAATTGTATCCATAAATAAATAGAACTAAGCAATCTAGATCAGCATTTCTCAAAACAGATTCCATGAAACTTTTTTGGGTTCTGTGAGATAAGATTTCTTTCAATGCAAATTTATTTTATAAAAATTGTATTCACCATTTTAAAAATAGGTTATGCTCTGTTTTTATTTTTTTAATGAATAAATTATCTCCAGCCCATGCCAGCATGGAAAGTGGATGTTAAATGATGAAGATGATGATGATTTATTGGATGCCTTTTTAAAATTAGGCAGTTGGTGGTTACCTTAAAATAGAGATATGGAATTAAGCTAAACATTAGAATTTAAGGTTCACAACAAGCATACTTTTTAGTTGAATATATTGATCAGTTCTGAAAATTTTGTTTATTTACAAAATGAATCTGCTCCAGCAAAATTGAAAACTATCTAAATACATCATTTTTTTATTCTAACTTTGTTGTAGAATGTTAGGAAATCTTAAATAGTTCTCTGAACTGAAGCTTCAGTAATCAATCCAGTTAAGTTGTTACCTCTACAGGCTTTTACATCACTCAATATTTTTGTAGAGTCAGTCTTATATGTTAGGGACATAAACTAGGACTTCCAGACATTTCTGTCTGTATACCTATTTATTTCATTCCTTGGGTTCTTACCAGTAAATGTATGGTAGCCTTTTTTATTGTTGTAATTTGTTTGTAGTGAAGTACTCTCTCTCTCTCTTCTTGACACTAATGTTCCTTTACCAGAGAAACAGTGGAACACAAGAATACAGTGGATGTAGTTGCAACGTTTCCACTTTAGAAAATTAGTACCCTAACTTCAGATTTTGTTTCTGAACAGTTGTTTTGAATCTTTGAGTTGATCTATGATGTTGTAGTGATGAGTAATTAGACACATCTATGACCTACAGGTTTTAACAAGAACAGTTCAGATTGAACATCACTTATTGTTCTAGGTATAGCCTTTCCCATTTTCATTGTGGTTGATAAAATTAGTACTTGTAATCTGCTGCAGCAAGTCATTTGACTTAGCATCATCCTGTGGAAAAAATTGCATTGTGCCTAGTGAAAATAATTTTTAGGACAGAAATTTAGATGAATCAAACGAGGTACTAACTTGTCTTGTATTTATCTGTCGTTCTTCTGATTTCTTTAATAACAGTGTCAGTAAAAATTATAAAGTCATCAGCCTGAACATCATGCTGAAAACTTGAAATCATTTTACAGTGGCCTGTTTTCACTGATTCTTAGATTCCTGTGAGGAATTCCAAAAGGTTACTGATTTAAGGAAGACATAAATGTCAACAATTTTTAATATTCTAAAGGATCATGGCTATGTTACAATTTAGTAAGATGTAAATATTGGCTGATAAAATATATCATTAATAAATACAAGAATTATGGGTGAGCTACTAAGTTTCATACTCAAACATGAAACTTGAAGTAGGTCACCCATAACTTTTGTATTTGAGATATTTCATTCTGGTTGAATTGTGTAAAAGTCATGTATATATATATATATATATATATATATAGGTACAGGAGTGGCTGTGTAGTAGAAGCTTGCTTCCCAGCCACATGGTTCCAGGTTCAGTCCCATTGCATGGCACCTTGAGCAAGAGTCATCTATAGCCTCGGGCCAACCAAAGTCTTGTGAGTGAATTTGGTAGACAGAAACTGAAAGAAGCCCGTCGTCCTGGGGTCAACTAAAGGTGGTGCTCTAGCATGGCTGCAATCAAATGACTGAAACAAGTATATATACTCTTTCACTCTTTTGTTTCAGTCATTTGACTGTAGCCATGCTGGAGCACTGCCTTTAGTCAAACAAATCGACCCCAGGACTTATTCTTTGTAAGTCTAGTACTTATTCTATTGGTACCTTTTGCCAAACCGCTAAGTTATGGGTATGTAAACACACCAACATCAGTTGTCAAGTGATGGTGGTGGACACACACATAAACACACATATATATACGGCAGGCTTCTTTCAGTTTCTGTCTACCAAATCCACTCACAAGGCTTTGGTCTGCCTGAGGCTATAGTAGAAGATCCCTGCCCAAGGTGTCATGCAGTGGGACTGAATCCGGAACCATATGGTTGGTAAGCAAGCTACTTACCATGCAGCCATTCCTGTGCCTATATATATATCTTTCATGTTTTGTTTTAGCCTTGCTGGGACACTACCTTGAAGGCTTAATTGAACAAATAAACTCTAGTACTTATTTTTAAGCCTGGTACTTATTCTATCAGTGTCCTTTTTGCCAGACTGCTAAGTTATGGAGGCACAAATAAACCACCACCAGTTGACAAGTGGTGAACACACAAACACACAATGAGCTTCTTTCTGTTTCCATATTTCAAACCCACTCATAAGGCTTTGATTTTCCCTGGGTTAAAGTGGAAGACACTTTTCCAAGGTGTCCAGAGAACTCAGTATGTTTTATAGCATAAAGATTTATCATGGTTTAGAAGTATGCTTAGAGGTTGATATACTTTCTGCTCTGTCAAACTTATGTAGTAAATCTTACTGGCCCCTTGACCTTGAATCCTTTGAGCCTCTTCATCAACCTTTTGCTCCCTCTTTCACTTCAGTCCATTACTAAGTCTGTGCATAAGAGAGCATATTGGACCATTTTCATAGTTCTCTTATTCTCTCTAGTGCATCTCCTTCATTCTCTTTCCTTGTCTCTATCACCAGTCATTCTCCCCTACTCAAAGCCACTTTATTACCATCTCTCCCTTTTTATCTGATCCCATCACGTGCTCTTACCTTTGTCCACCTTTGCTGTTAAGTCACTCCTTACCTGACTCCACCCCAAATAACTTTGTTGCTTACATCATACTGTTACTCCTTTCTTCCTGGTCTTTCTGATGTCATTGCTCTTCTAATCTCTTAGTCACCTGAGCAAATGTACACACCCTTGGTTATTAAGTACTCTTGGCCTTTACTTTTCTCATCCACTTTTGGCTTTGTTGCATGTCTCAGCTCTCTGAATATTCTCTACAATGTTCTATGTACAAGGCACACTTTGGTGTCACAATTGAAACTGACAACTCCTCCCTCATGTGATGGGTGAATCTCTTTAGTTTTGGTATTACAAAATGTGCTCAGCATAGACTGTGAAGTGGTTGGCAAAAGAGCAGAGAATGTGAAGGGTTCTGAGGTCCCTATATACAACCTTTCTAGTGTTTGGTGTTATGAGAAACATACCCAGTACTCTGTAAAGTGGTTGGCAGTAAAAAAGGCCTCTACCCATAGAAACGAAACTGATATATGTGAACATGAGTAACAGATTTCGATAAGAAACATCTTTGATTGTAACAAGTTGTTCAACCCATGCCAGCATGGAAATCAGATGAAAAATTATGATTGTAATGATATATGGTCATCTTATCTTTTTAAGACACAGGTGATGTGGCTGTTTCTATCAGTTTGAGTAACTATGTAGAAGTTTTATTATTGGCATATCTATTGTATTTGTTTTCAGCAGCTTGTTTAGATATAGATTGGTTAGATGACTTGTTAACTTCTGTCTCTAGTAATTTTTCTCATGTCATTTTTTAGATAGCATCTTAATGTGTGTGTGTGTGTATATATATATATATATAATATATATATATATATATATATATATATATATATTTATGTGTGTGTGTCTGTCTGTCTGTCTTATTTCATAATCAGTTGTATGGGTTGATTGCATAGTACCCTCTATGCTATGCACACGTGAAGCAGCTTATCTATGCATATGGTGCAGTCTTCTTGATCACAGTCAATGATAACACCCTAATGGAGTATTTTTGTTATCTTAGTATTAACTTTGCAGTGGATAATAAGTGTGTGATATTTTAAAGCTTTCTGTGTGCATGATAGTCATACACAAGTCCTATACGGCATGTCTTAATTTATCTCAACAAAGTATTTGAAGTATTTAATCGCTGAGAATGCTTTATTGCTAATTACAAATTAATAAGAGCTATGACCAATGTCTATGTGAATTTAAATAAGAAGAATGAATCTCTAATGCAGCAATAAAAAGAAAAAAAATATACTATTATTACCTTCCTGTGTCTTCATCTGTATTGAATTTAGCCAGTGTTGAGTTGATATAAGGTAAGCCAAAGAATGTGGGTTGATATAAAGTAAGCCAAACAAAACAAAAAAGTGGAGATGTATGCGTGCAGGCATGGCTGTGTACTTAAGAAATTTACTTCCCAGCTGCATGGTACCTACTACAGACCCAGGCTGACCAAAGCTTTGTGAGTGGATTTGGTTGATGGAAACTGAAAGAAGCCCATTGTGTGTGTGTGTGTGTGTGTGTGTTTTACTGTCTCCTTTCTTTGACTTTGCATGATAGGGCATCAAGCTGTAGAAAGTCTGTCTTAGCAAATTCCATTCAACCTATGCAGTCATGAAAAAGTGGATGTTAAAATGATGCACATATGTGTGTGTTGAGACAGACCAACAATAGTTGCATGTACAGTTTACATGATGTAATCAAGTTTTGTCTTTACAGCTGTTTCAGATAATCAATAACTAGTTGATTTTCAAAATACATATTTAGCAAAGGTGGCTGATATTGAGGCAAACTCTGTGTGTGTGTGTATTCTTTTGTTTCAATCATTTGACTGTAGCCAGGCTGGAGCACTGCCCTAAAGGGTTTTAGTTGAAGAAATCGACCCCAGGACTAATACTTTGTAAACCTAGTACTTATTCTATTGGTCTTTTTTGCTGAACCGCTAAGTCACAAGGATGTAAACACTCCAACATCGGTTGTCAAGCAATGATGGGGCAACAAACGCAGACACACACACATATACATAGCATGGAAAGCAGGCGTTAAATGATGATGATGATATACATATATATATATATATACAATGGGCTTCTTTCGATTTCCATCTACCAAATCCACTCACAAGGCTTTAGTCCACCTGAGACTATAGTAAAAGACACTTGCTCAAGGTACCACACAGTAGGACTGAACCCGGAACCATGTGGTTGGGAGGCAGTTTTCTTTATAATATATGTGTGTGTGTGTAAAGTACTGCTGCTGTAAAACTTCTAGCTGTGCAGTTTCTGATTTAAAAAAAAATAGTTTGAAAGAATTAAAATTTTTTTTTTTTGCGAGATTTACAATCCCTGATGCTCATAACAAAGCCCCAAAAATGATTAAAATATAAACAATTGCAGCATGGAAGGTGTTTATAAGCCATTTAAACTGCACAAAAACCGTTAGATTCATTTCAACATTTAAATTGAATTTGCTAAAATATTTTCATCACTTTGAGGCCGTGACCTGTTCACTGACAAAATTTTGTGCTGCATATATATATAATGAAAGAGAGAGATAGTTATAAAAATATTGGGCAGTGGGTTAAAAAAATCCACTCTAAATCGTCAGGAATTGTGCAGTTGCTTTTCTGAAATCGGTTCATTTTGAAATCAGTAGAGCAGCAGATTTATTACCTGGTAGTATTTATGTTTATGTTCAAATCCTGTCAAGGACAAAGATTGCTATCCAGTCTTCTTGAGTTAATAAAATAATTTGCATTTAAAGTATTTGGGTTGATCTAATTAAACTGTACCTTCTCTTGAAAATGTGTGAACTTATAAAAAATTATTATTAATGAGCTGGCAGAATTATGTGTAGGACCAAATGCTTAGCATTTCTTCTGACTTCTAATCCCACTGAGGTCAACTTAGCCTTCAATCATTTCAGGGTTGATAAAATAAAGTACCAATCAAGTACTAGGATTGATGTAATTGACTTTCTCCTTAACCCTTGAAATTGCTTGCCTTGTGCCAAAATTTAAAACCATTATTAAAAGCATTCTCATGTCACTGAAAACTGGTCTTTGGATTCATTTCATGCCTTGTTCTTTAAAATAATAGCTGTTTGTTATTTTCAGGCTATCTATTAGATATAGATTCAGAAATTTTTTCCCAGTACATGATATAAAGTGGTTACTGCTAGGGAGGGCATCCAATGTAGGAACCATGCCAAGTAGGCATTCCATGGATTCATTAGATCCTGTCAAACTTTCCAACACAGGCAGCATCAAACAAGGATGTTAAATTTTGATGATGATGACAATACATTCATGATCAATCAAAAGGAATTTACACAGTAAAAAAAAGAAATGTCTGAGTGATTACGTAGCACATGCTATTTATAGAATCAGATTACTGTATAGAAAGAAGACTTATCACATTAGATGATATCCATGTCTTGAAAAATACTTGTTTACAGTAGTGAGATAGAGATAAAAAAAATCATTGAATTGTACTTTGAATAAAAGACAAAAGTAGATGTCTTGTGTCAGTCATTTTCTTGCGTCATTCTAAAAATAGCAAATAAGGTTCCTACACCTTCAACTTTGTGACTCAATACTAGATATTAAGCCAGTGACATACTAGCTTGTAAACAATTCAACCTTCTCTCACTTTCAAGTGAGAGCAGCAATAATATGTATGGACCATTGTTAACTCAGGTCATGTCTGATCTGGTACAAGATATAATAATTGTTGTGATCATAATGGCTTGAATTCTAAACTAGATTAGAAAGAGTGAAGCATCTTGCTTATTCATTCTAGGTTGCTTTCCAATCTTTCAACTGCTTTTTATTTTAAACTTAAATGTATATTTACTTTTATAAAGATAGTTTTTAAGAATATATATAGACAAAAAAAAAAAAGGGATATGAAAGATCCTGTTTGTATCATATAGACTCAAAGGGCCAGTTTCCCAGTTTCTGTGGTGTATATATTCCCCACCTGGACTGAACACTGGTCCATTGCAGGATTACCATTTTTGCCAGCTGAGTGGACTGGAACAACATGAAATGAAGTGTTTTACTCAAGAATACATGTCATCTGGTCCAGGAATCAAAACCACAATCTTACAATAATGAGTCCAACACTCTAACCAATAAACCATACTCTTCCACATATGTATCAATAGCACTAAATGTATGACTAGTATTATTACAATGATCATCATCATTATTTAATGTCTGTTTTCCCAGGAGCAAAATTGATATAAATTCAAATTATTACACTGAAAATGGATTCATTTAACAAGATGTGAGTGTGATATAAATGTACTGGGAGATATGGGCATAAACAAAACCTTTGCAACTGCAGTTTTATGTATTTTGTGCGTTCATTCTAGTATTCAGTATTAGTTTCTTGATTGGCTGGTTAAAACAGCTGATGCTTATTTTTAATATATTCATATTCTAAAAGAATTATGGTTGAACTGAGGGAATCCCTCATTAATATTACAAATCATTTAATTAACTCTTATGTTGGAATGTACTGTGTTGTGCTTAGACCAATATGATCAGGGTTAACATGCAGTAGAATAATAATAGCAAACTGACATCTCCTTTAGACCTCGCCAGCATCTGCTTAACAATACAAAAACTTCTCATTTAGTTGTTCTTTGGCCCATCTTCCTAAGGATTAACACACACATACACAATGAATTACAAAATTGAAAGGATTGAAGACAGTATTGAAAGACTTACTTTGCATACTAGCTATAATGTTGATTGATGTTACTTATGAATTTTGTTTTTATTTATTTTTTAAGTAGAAAATCTTTGCTCAAGTTAGTCCACAGCACTAAAAAGGTTGAATCTTCATGATATGATATTGGGGCTTTTTTTTCTTCCCAAAGAGAACCAATTTAGGATAAATAACAAGACAAAGTAAAGCAAACCAAATGTGGTGTATTTGTGTGTGCTACTTGAGATGTTAGAGAGGTTTCGACACTTTAAAACTTTCATCCACAAGTGATGCCATTGTTTTTGCTAGAAGTTTGAGACCATGTGTGGTTGTGAGAGAACAATCACATTAGGAGAGAGGAATTTAGACAAAACCATTGTAATTTTAAAAAAAATTATTTTTACTTTTGTTTCTAAGGCTGTCTCCATAGCAAGCTACCATTCCGTTATGTCTAAGATTTGTATACAGTTTTACGTATTACACTGAATGTTATTTGTTCATAGTTGTTGGTGTCTCAAATAGAATATAATTTACATGTTGATGGATCTATACACCACAATTCAGAAGTTTATATTTGTTCTAAGGATTTCCAAATAAGATTAGTTGGCATATGATGCTGAGTAGAGACAGTATTTGGATCTAGTTGGTTTGGCTGCTAGTATCATTTTCTGTTTGAATTGATTTCATATTCAGTGTAATGTTACATTCTTATAGGCTAATGAATGACGTGAAAATCATTTTCGCTATAAATCAATAAATAAAGAGTTAGTAGCAATTAAAGTTTGAAAATTTTGGGTAATTTTAGCCAATTGTATGCTACAGACACATTTGTGCCCGTTTCCATAGTAACAAGCCAAACATGAGAACTCTTTTGTCAGCAAGAAAGCATGTGTGTTGATAAATATATTCTACATAATGCCACATGCGTTGACACTGTTGCTTGTACCCTGGTCATAAGACATGCTAAAAATAAGCCTTAAATCATGCCCACCCCCACTTATAAAAATCTTTTTTGCATAATTGTATGAATCCCTGTGTGTAGAGTACAACATTTTATGAAAATTCCAAATTTTAAAAAAGTTATAAGGTGTTTTTATGTTGTAGATTAAGCAGAATTTGATTTGTTTACAGTCTCATATAAAAACACATGCTATTTTCAGAATGTTGACAACATGTGCAGTCATGCACAAAATGACAGCTTCCAAATCCTGTTTCCTGACTGGGTGAAGCTGATCAAACTTTAAACCTCTATAACTTTTTAAAAACATTTTTCTAGAAAAAGTGAAATAACTCCAGCAATTCAGCTTGGAAAAGTATATTAATGTGCCAAATTTCAAAATTTTAGATAAACTTGAATTTTTGGTATGTTGGCAGTCAAACCAACTAGATCCCAGTATTCATCTAATTTATTTAGTATACATATGTGTTAAATTATGAGTTCTCAAAAATATTAAACTTTCTGATTTTTGTTGTAATCTTTCACTGTTTTGTCTCCTATGTATAATGTCTCTATTTCAAATCATTAATTCAATTTCTCTGTAGATGTTGTAAGTACTCTTGCTTCATTATACCTGACACTCTCTTCTTTACACTTAAATGGTTAATGTTAGAAAAAAAGGATTCGGCTATGAAAGCAATAACCATAGCAATTTAGATGCAAATATCCATACTTCCAAACTCATCCTTTCTTCAATAGCCTGGGAAAAATACTTGTGAATCCACAAATTGTAGAGAAAATGAAAGAAAACCAGTTCTTTTAACTAAGCTTTCTCTTCAAAATGCTTTTTAGCAAGCTGAAGTCTTTTGCTTTTTGAGCCCCTCCCCTATCAGCTGAAGAATATATACAATTTTAAATAACTATTGCCTTTATTAGATTTTCACACTTTACTTGAATCTGTAATGAAATTCAGAAAATCTGTATATAAAAACCCCTTGGAACCATCTTTCTCTGAATATTAACTACTGTGGTTTCAAGAAATAAAGTAAAAAAAAAAGTATTGAACTTGCAATTTTAATCAAACTTGTTAGTAATCCTAACTCTTACTTTTTCAGCCCTTGAAGATATTTGGCAAATTGTATCACATTACCTTTTATTATTATGATGTTCAGATTTAATCTCCTAGTGAATAAATGGTCTTTCACCACCCTGCACAGCATGCACTGTTAGAATAGCAAGAGATGAATACTTCTAGGTCTCAATAAAAATGAATGAATTCTCTGTTGATTTCAGTTGTTCAATGAATTGAACTGCTTGCTCATTGAATTATAATGTAAAATGACTGACTATTTCACAAATACTTGTACCCTTGATGAAATCCTCAGGCAGAATCTGCATGATATAGAGTGTAACAAAACTGCCATTTGAATTATAGTCTAACTGATAGGTTTCGCACAGTTTTTAATCTACCCAATTTTTCTTGAGTCAACCCAATCTCTGATAACCAATTATTAATACTAATTATTATAGTCATTGGTAACCATTTTTAACATTACTGAACATAATTATTGCAAAGTGAACTTAGCTGCTCAGACCAGTTCTTAATTTTTCATAGATTTTCTTTTGCACTTAGTATTCAGTTACTTTAATTAATGTTCATATCTTTATTGTAATATTTATGCAAGATAAACCAAGATTCTTGAGATGAGTTAACTTTAAAAGAAGACCTTTCTATATCCAAAAAAACCAAAGGGCTAAATTTTCCCATGTGTTTTTCATATTTAGTTTATTGGTGATGGTTTGTGCAACTTTGTGGTCCTTCTCTTTGAATCTTTTCTAATTATTTTTTTATCTGAAAAACTTTCAATCTATAACAGTTAATTCATGTGTGATAGGAACATTAAAAAAAAATTAACTGGTGGTGTTATTTTTTTTAAATCTTCAACATCTGGTTGATGGAGCTGTTTGATTAGAGTTGTAAAAATAAAAACTTTTTCTTTTTGGCACTTTACAATTTATTCTATGTATCTAAAAAAATATTTTATACACTTTCACTATTTTCTCTCTCTCAAATGAAAATATTTTAGAAACTAATTATAACTTAATTATCCACTGAAATAGAAGGAACTTTGAAGTCTGTTTTTAACAGCTCCAAATTGATATGTTTCTCACCTCTTCAATGATTTTCATTAGTCATGTTTCCATATAAACCACAGAGATATCAAATATAATTAGGACCTAATAGATTGAGGAACATGTCTCGGATAAGATTCAAATTTCTTAACAGGTTGGCAATAAAGTTCATTGTCTTAAGTATTTCATTTTGTTGTTTATAATCATGACACATAAATGGATAAACTCAGTGGAATATGGGAATTGGAGCTGAAGAAAAAATTCCAACTAACTCCAATCCTTGTGGTTGTTATTTAAACTATTGTTTATTTTGAGCTTCAGTGTAATAACAGTTGGCTGAGTTGATAAAGTACTGGACAACCAGCTGTGGTTCAGTAGTTCATACCTTGTCACCAGCATTGTTTGTATTTTAGCTCTCAATGGACCACTACAATCAGAATAATCTACTGTGGCCAGTATTGTTGTTCAGCTCCAGATCAGTTCTGATCAAACAGATCAATGATCAAAACATTGCAGCCATGATCATACCATCTATTTTTCAGGCAGTGTACTTAGTGTGCCCTTCATCTTCTTATGATGGTAAAGAGTTGCTTGAGTGGAATTTGGCAGTTAAAAATAGCAGCCAAATTCCCTTACTAGTTCTAGCAGTTCTAGTAGCCACAAAGTCACTTTTATTAAGTATTTATTATATTCTTGAATATTTTTCCAGCAGAAAAATCTACTCTGTCCAAGGAAGATTTCTCTCTCCTTTTCTTAACATAGGAAAATCAGTGATAAATACCAACTCTGTTTCTGTGAGTCAGAAAAGGACTTAAAAATTTTTTTAATAAGTTCAAGAATTAATAAGTATTAAAGTTTCAGCTTTCTGTTTTGATATGAATTGGACAGGATCTTAAACATGTCATTTGATTTTGTTTCATCTGTCAGTTCACTTTTTCAGGCCTAAATATTTTCTGTTCAGGTTTTCCTTGGTCTCTTTTCATAAAATGTAATTGTAAATTTTTGCTGAACACCAAGAAACTTTTAAGGGCTGGTATTTTATTCCATTTGAAGAGCATTAAGTGGATTAAGACAAATTGCCATTTCAAATTGGGTCTATCTCAGATTTTCTGTATCAGGAGATCTGACACCCATTCCTAATACTTATGTAAACTGAGATGTGTTAAAATGATAAAATTCCTTATTTCAGTGCAATAACATTCATTTAGCTAGTTTGCTTTTGCTGTTTACCTTAGTTGCGGTACCTTCCCCTTTCTTTATTCTGTATGGAATTATTTATTCACTTGACACTTGTATATCTAGTGGGTTTGTTTTCTTGCTCCATCTATTTTTGGTTGGTACTCAGTAGCTTCCTCAATTGACATATTCTCATCTTAATTTAAATATTATGCATCCAATGCACCACAATTTATTCCTTTCTCAATATAGCAATTGCTCACAAACTCACTACCATATTGCATCATATTGCTTATGCATGCCTCCCAATGTTTTTTTCATAGGCACAGGTTGGGCTGAATTTTACTCAAACCATATGGTTTTGGACTCAGTTCCACTATGTGGTACCTTGAGCTGGGTGAATATTTTCTACTGCAACATTAGCTTGACTAAAGCTTTGTGAGAGGATTTAATAGGCAGAAACTGAAGGAAGCCTATCACTTGCATGCACGTGTTTATATGTTTCTTGACATCACACAGTTGTGAAAATGTGTCTGCCTCTAAGGAAATATTACTAGGGGACAGGTGCATTTTGATAACAGGAAGGGCATTGGCCATAGAAAAATCTTCAATGTATCATCCAACCCATCCAAGCATGGCAAAGTGGATGTTAAAATGTTGCAGATATTTTGTGCAGTACAATACAAATTCAGTATAGTTTAACTTGGAGAAAAAATTGTGCTGGACACATGCAGACAAACGTACATACATAAGCACTCCTCCCCCATCCCCAGTATTTCTCCCTTGATTGAAATGCTTTTTCTACTAAGAAACTTCATTCAGCTCAATTATTTCTATCAGCTATTGTCTGATAAGTTACTTTTGTGTTCTACCTCTTCACCAAAGGACTTACAATCCAACTGACTGCAAGAACTTTATTTCTTTATCTTGACGAAAAAGTCTTTGCTTGAAACATTGTTTCTTTTATTCTTCTTCCTCTGCCAAGGTCGACTCTACCTTTCATCCTTTCGGGGTCGACAGATTAAGTACCAGTTGTGTATTGGGGTCTATCTAATCAACTGCCCCCTCCCCAAAAATTTTAGGCCTTGTGCCTAGAGTGGAAAAGATTCTTCTTCCTACTGCATAATTATTCATGCATTCTTGTAGTTGTGCTGCTTTCATTCCTAAGAGCTTTTGTGTGTATATGTATAGTCATTTTTTTTTTTCAAACAGTTGGTGTTTTTAAAACACATTATACTTTGATAGGTTTCGGCCATTATTGGCCCAGGCCATGTCTAACTTAATAGCACCACCTGGTTGTTATATGTTATGTGTTGTGGTGCTTCTTAGTACAGCTGACTTCGCACTGACATATTATTCCAAAATTCAACTGCTTATGCCTACATTTGCATATAATATGCTTAGTCATTTTATAGTGTATACATACAATAATGCAACAGTTGTTGATCTTACATGTCTTTATGTGTGTATATCGTGTAGAATGACAATTATAACCTTATCTCATTCTAAAATATTTTACTGAATACTGAATAGAAATATTCAGTACATTTTATGCTTGGAGAGAAAAAGTGAGGGAGATTCTCTTTAAAAAGAGAAAAAAAAGGTCAATATAATGGATATTGAGATATATACCAGAAATATTATTCTTCAATGTTTTTACTTATTTTTTGCTTATTTTAAAATAAATACTTTGTTTCATTCTGAAACAAAATATGTATAAGACTTTGTTTGTTTCATTCAGGAACAAAGTATTTATTACATATATCTGAGAAATATTTTCTAATTTGCTCAGGGAATTTATTTGCAAAAAAAACAAAATGATTTGCTTGCAACTGTTGTAGAATGTAATTTGTCTTCTAGTTATCACAGTGCATGAAAGTTTTATTTTTTGTTTTTTTATTTTCTTCTTAAAAATTTAATTTAATCAGAAAAATGATTCAGTTGGTACAAAAAAATGCTCATTGAAACAGAAAAAATGTGCAGCTTTAAACCCCCACTGTCTCCCATTCTCAAAATATGGTATTTGGTATCAACTTTGACTGAATGTCTGAGTCAGTTGAATGTTCGGCAACCAACAACATTCCATCCAGTTATACTTCAAAACATTGATACTTGAAAGATGAAAGAAGCTAAATCTCGCCTGCTAGTTAAGAACTGCACCTATTTTCTTCTCATGACTGACACTTCATCACGTCATTTGTGGGGTTTCTCTCCTTCATTGTCGCTGTTACCAGTGCTGCTGCTGCCATCATCACTTATTATCAGACCCCCTACTGCTTCTACTATTTTCACCTTCACCATTATGGTGTTTAGTTTTGTATCAGATATGACCTAGATGTAATTCATGAGGAAATTACATGTTATTCTCATATAATCATTTGTGACGTACATTGTTATATTCTAACAACAATGTATATTTTATTTGGGGTAGAAATTTTTTACATTTTTAAGCCAATGAAATTGCCCAGTTTAAAAATAGCCAGATAATTTGAGTTGCTCAAATTTGAAATTAAATTTTAGTTTTGGTACATTTTCATTAATTGTATGTTGTTCTGTAAAATTCTTTTGTTTACGAAGAATAGTCTCATTTCACAATTGTTTTGAATAATATTCTCATAGCTACCAAGAACAATAAGCAATTGAGATTAAGTACCGTTTTCAGAAATTTGTATTATATACATTTTATTAATGTTTTTATTTTAATATTTTATTATTGGTCATATCACTGAAGACAGTGTCTTTGGATTTACTTGTGTTACAGTGCTAGCAAGTTAGTAACTCTTCTCTAGCCCTTCCCTAATTTTAGTTGGTTTGTGAGGTAAAAAAAACATTCTGCTAGAATATGAAAACATTTTGGGTGAAGATTGCCAACTATTTTAACCAATAGGCATTTTTTCATAAAAGCAAAGAAGCAAAGGGAATTAGATATCTGAATAGTGGTTCAACTGTTTATTTTCCAGAACAGATATTTGTATATCTAAGCAAAGAGTATATTTCTGGGTAATATAATACAAGTACATATAAACACTAATCTTATTTCATATTTTCTGCACTGATTATAAACATATGTACTGTCATTTATACATATCACATTTATTTTATGGTATTAATCTTACCTGATTGCAATGTTCTCCATTTTATTTACCCATTGCCGACACTGCTTAATTTTACCAAGTAGGAAAATATGTACCTAACTGTCTGGCAAAATTACCTCTTAAATAGCCATATTTCTAGCAGGTTAAGCAACCATTTAGAACTCTTTAGTTGGGCCATAGACCTAAAGGGAATAAACTAGCAGGATTTTTTTTTTGTCACCATATTCTTGTTGAAATACACTGCTGTTGTTTCAGTTATGTTTGAAAATATTGGAGAATTTTTAAGCTGGTGTTTGGAACATCAATTAACATGAACTTTATATCATAGAACCTTGGGCGGTCTCATCTCAGTACCAAAAGGGTTAATGACTAATCAGAGGATGAAGGATATTATCCAGAACTGTTTTCTAAGGCTTCTGAGACTGGTAGAAAGAAGGGAGGAAGAATCCTCTTTAGTCTGAAGATCTAGCCTAAATGCTTGCAACAATGTCAACTCTGCTAAATTCAGCCAAGGGCCAGGTGGTAACATTATGTCAGAATGCATATGATTTGAACTCTTTACTTAAAAGTACAATACCATATTAATGGTTGGTATATATGGTTCAGTGAGTTGCCCCACTATCTGCTTATCAATGCAAGTTATAACCATTTTTACATACTAATATTTTAGTGGAAAATATTTCAACTTTATTTCTTTTATAAATCTGAGGATATAACTTTTTAAGAATCAATTTTTTCAACTCGAAGCAAGAAATAAAATACAGGTAAACTTTCCGGTGTGCTGAATATGCAACTCTCTTCCAATTCGTCATTGTAACAATTTCACTTGACTCACAATGCTTCATCTTGTTTGGAAGAAGTATGGACCTTGTGCACTCTCATTTCTCCAATACTGCTTTATACAATTGAATTCCTATTGTATAAGATCAATCTGTGCTGGTGGCAGCTGCTACTGTTTTAATTCTTTTGTAGTAAATACTGTAACTGTGGGTGTTTGAAATAAAATTTTCATTTCAATAAACCTTTTTGGCAGGTAATGAAACTCAGTATGTATGTGGTCGACAAAATCTCCGACATTTTGTTTAATTACATCAAATCTCAGCAAGATTTCTTTAAAAGAATTTTTTTTTTTTACCTTTTTAATAGTTTTTGTTTTTGTCAACTTCTCTAGTTTAACTGAATGTGATAGTTATTTTAATAATGTAATTTTCCCTTGTATTTCTTTGTTAAAGATGTCTAATTATTCTTTTATTGCCATATACTATTATATTGATAAACTAATTTTTATCACACCCAATTGTAGTTGCTAACATTATCAAAAGAAAGAAATTATCAGTTAAACCTTTTGATACCAACCTGCCCAATACTACTTTTGGTTCTATTGTACAAACTTCTACATTTAAAGTCTAAATTAAAATTTCATGCTAATTTATTTTCCAAACATCAGTTTTTTTGTTTTTGCTGTATTTTTCATTATTTTCAAAATTAATTGAATCAAAGAGGATGTAGTTCAATAAAAATAAGATAACAAAAGGATTAAAAAACTTTTCATACACAGCATCATCATTTAATGCCCATGTTCCATGTTGGCATGGGTTAGATGGTTTGATAGGAATATAATGAGTTTAAGGACTTTTTCATGCTTGACTGTCTGCTTTGGTATGGTTTCTATGGCTAGATGCCCTTCCTAACACCAACCATTTTACATTATGTATTGGGTACTTTTCATGCCACTGGTACTTTTGAGGTAACCCTGTAGCTCACAGGTGTACAAACCCAAGGAGGGGATTTCTGTGTCTTTGTTAGATAAGAGCTAAGGTATGAAGGGTAAACATTGGGGTAGAGCAAGTTGTTGCTGTAGAGGAGCTACATGGCTACTCACATTTAGGAGAGAGAGTGAAAATGAATTATTGATATCTTGAAAGAGATAGTGGATGGTACCTCAAGTAAGAGAGGTAATAGTGGGTAGGGTTTTCCAAGAGTGTATGGGGAAAGAAATAGAGTGAATGGAGAAGAGGGAGGTAGGTGGACAGAAAAGGCTTGAAAGGAGGAGGTGCCCAAGTTGGATGCTTGTGGCAGGATAGTAATGATGATGCCCTTGACCGGAGGTGAGGAGAAATGACATGTTTGGGTAGGCTGCAAGAGCAGAATAGAGAAATAGATAGGTGTAGCACATAAGAGATAATTTTGAGGTCCAGAGAGATGGTTACTGTAACATGTGGGTGTGGCTGACAATATTACTGAATGAAGAAAATAGCTAACAAATGAGAATGTTCTGGATAGTAAGAGTGAAAAGTGGTATTGAGAAGGGGAAGAGCTGTGATAGCGGGCAAGGTCAACAGGAAGAGGGAATTGAGGTGCTCGTGTGTGTGTGTACATATAATACATACCCATGCAGTGCTTCTAGAAACTGCTTTTCACTCTGAGAAAAGATCTTTGTCACTAAGTGTGATGAGTTCCCTGAACTTTTTCCAACCCATTCTTACTCAGGCTACTATGCATTCAGAGCAACCATCTCCCTTGCTGATGACATCTTTTAGTTAGGAAAAACTATCAACTACTAGTGAATCATCAAGGCATACTGCTGTTTGTGGAACACACTGTTCCAGTGCATCTGTCACATATGAGGCTTATGTTCACTGATAGTCTGCTTGTGATTCTGCTATATCTTTACTAAGTTTACCTTAAGACCTTTCAACTCCAGGTTTAGCTTCCATGCCTGATGTTTCCTTTCGAATTCCATTATAGATTCAGCTATGAGAATTAGGTCATCAGCATATTAGAGTTCCCATGGACAGTCTTAAATGCCTCTGATGGCCTGTAGGATTATGGTGAATAGGAGGGGACTGAAAACTGAGCATTGATGGACTGCAACTATTACACTAAAATCCTCACTGAAACAATCTCAACATAACATCACTGCTTTTGTGTTCAGTTTCTAGTGAAAACACCAAGCATTCACACAGACCTATGTGTGTGCCTACTCTCTCTCTCTCTCTCTCTCTCTCTCCTCTCTCTCTCTCTCTCTCTCTCTCTCTCATACTCACACACACACACACACACACACACGTGGCTGAACCTAAAAACACATGGTTGTGAAGCAACCATATTGAACCTAAAACCACATGATTGTGAAGCAACCATATGTCATCATTAACAGCATCCAATGATATTTCATCTTACCCACCTGTTTTTTATCTTAAAAAGTTTGCATGCCTTTTTTGTCTATATTCATGTAATTATTTATGCATATTTTACCACATGCAAAAATATATAGGTAAAGGGTTTCAGTCTTTTATCTTCTTGACTATGTGTATTCAAGTGTGCACATTCCAAAGATAATTGCCTTAAAAAAATTATTGCAAATTTGTTTAATATGTATGTATATGAATTACACTAATAGTGTAGTTATATTATAGTTACAACCTTAGGTTAAGGAAAACATTTGATCCAAAGGTAGGTTTTCCTGATTTGGGGTCATTTTAAGTGCTCTCAATTGAATCACATTGCTTTAAGCACTCACTGTAGTTACATAGACACTTCACAAATATTATTAGGCAAAGAATATGATGAATCTGTTGTAGAAAAGGAAATGCATTATTTCCTAATTCAGCACCGAAAATGTTGATGTTGTTTTGAACAAATCCACATTGTTCCTATCCCTGTTTCTAGTAAATGTTTTCAATAATGATATTTGAATTAGTCATTCAGAAACACAATGGGATGGGGGCCTGAAAATTCATGACCCCATGGGCCAGGTGTCTGGCAAGTTAGCCTTTTGTGTGTCTTTCGTACTTTTAGTAAAAGTACAGCATGACACCAAAAAAGTTGTACTAAAGTGATTATAACTTATTTCAAGCAGCTGCTAGTCTGATTTGTAAGTTAGTATCTAAGAATTATATTTCCATTCAATAGTAATGCTACAATGCTTAGAACATGAGAATTAGGCTTTAAGAGTATCTACTAAAATCAATTTTAGATGGTTATTGTGGGACAAATTTTGTTACTTTACATTATGAGAAACATTGGTATGTATGACTGAATGCATTTGTAGGAAGCTTCAACTGCTGAAATCAGAAAAACTGAACAATAATGCTGCGGTGATGAGTTATGGGTAAAAACAGCCAAGGAAAACTGAGAGTGGTCTGTATGTATTGACAAAAATTGTAAAGTTGATGTAGTTTGGATTAGTTTGTATGTCATGGGATGGAAGGAGTCTGTTGTTTCTGGGGTGTCATTTCATCTGAGTGAGAGAGTGTTCAAACTTTTGAGCTGTAATAAAGTTTATAGTTCAATATAAAGATAAGAGTTTAGAATGTAATCAGTGAAGTGACTAATGTGATTGACTCTTCAATGCAGAGGAATAGGAAATTATAGAATAAATACTTGTGACATTTTAATTTGGCTATCAAAGAATATTCCTTTGTCTGGGAAGACAAAAGCACTGCTGCCACAAGTTCTGCAATTCAAAAAAAATTAATTATTCACCACATTAAGTGTAAGTCAGTCCTTAATATGACTGAGGTTGGAAATGGTAACAGGAACATATTCTCATTTATACAATTCTGAATGGTATCTTTTATTCAGTATTTAGTCACAGATGTTTGACATAGAAATAAATCTTTGGCATTCTCACAGTTGTGCATTTTAAATACATAAGATTGAGTGTAATAGTCTGAACCTGTGATTTCACTATTTCTGTTTTGATTTCTCTTACAATAATCAATAAATAGAGAATAACTTTTATCTAGATTGTAGGCGTTTGTGATATTTGGTTCTTTACATTATGAATGCTAAGGCAGGTGGGGCAAACTTTGTTTTTAGCTGACAAGATAGTCTCTTGTGAGAAATATTTAAAGGAAAGTAAAGGGAAACTACAGTTCCATGAAAAGTATATAGTTCTTAAGGAAGTTGTTCATTGATTTAAGGGCCTAAAGAATCTGGAGATAATAAAAGTATGAATAAGGATTTTATAATGTAACAGATAATCTACAAATGTTTATCTCCAGCAAGTCTTAATTTCAAATTGAAATAGAACCTGTGATGATTTGGTTCCACTGTATATTATTTTGTTTTTGAGGTTTCATATCTGCACAGGCATTTAGAAAAGCAATACAACACATTAAATAAGATCAATACAATAATTGGTCAATTAACTTTAGAATAACTGAGTGGATTGAGAGGTGTTGTACATGGAGTGGTGAGAGGTTAAATAAGAGAAAATTGTGTATGGAGGAGAATGATAAAGTGGGATGAGGTGAAAACAGGAAGGGGGATAAGAGGAAAGAAGTTAAAGAGGGAAAAAAATAAGGGGATAGGTAAGAAACAGTGGTGAGGAAGATAGAGAAGTAGTATGAAAAGGGTGAAGAGAAGAAAAGGAATGGGATATGTGAGTGGTTTGGGGAAAAGGGTGGGGAAAACCTTTTTGGAGAGGCATGGGAATCAATGAGTGATGGAGGTGAAGGAGAGTGGCAATAAGAAAGGAAGTTAGGAAAGGGAGTGGTGAGATAATGAAAAAGAAAAGAGGAAATAAGAAAAAATGTCATGTCGACAATTAAAGAAATCAATGACAGTAATGAAACAATCCAGTGATATCATGTAGTCAGTTTGTTATTGGATAGGTTTTAAAATGGATATCTCCCCCTGCCCCCACATCCTTTTGTGGACTACAGAAGTCAATAGGGTCTGGGATTTAATTCCTTTTTGTAACATTAAATGGATAAGAAACAAATCAACCATCCACTTGAACAGGACACCAATTCCATACATTGAATTAAATGTCCTGCTCAGAGAATACAACACTTGCAAGGGATTTGAACTTACTCTTCTCAGCTCCTCTTTCAACTCTTCTCTGTTTCTCTCTCTCTCTCTCTGTCCATCTCTCTCTCTTTCTCTCTCTCTCTCTCTCTCTCTCTCTCTCTGCATAATATTATGATTACCCAGTTCATCTCATTAATTTAAGAGAAAACAAAAAGCATTTGATTGAGGTAACATCAATTGCAAGATTACATGAGCTAAAGAAACTTGCTTGCTATGGTCTGCAAAAGCTGATACTAAATAATACAACTTCATTTTAACTCATGGGGATGTATCCTACCCCATCACCTAGCCAACTACTGACACATAAAATTAGTGTCCTTTGCATTAATTTTTGAACTGACAATGGTCTTAAGGCCACTGATGCCAGAGCTCAGATATTTTTTAAAACAAGTTTATGCCCCCTAATTCCAGATATACCAAATAAGCCAGTGAATAATTAATAAAACATATACAATTTAGTTTTGAAATTTTTGTTGGAAAAATTTTTTTGAATAGTCAAGTTGAGGGCTAACCACAAATTTCTGATAAAAGCAATAAAATATCAAACCATGTAAAAAAAAAAGTAATTTTGCATTAGAGAATAATCAAATGCATATCCATTACCCACTTATTGTTTCCAGCCAGTGGTTGAGGCTATGCTGGTGTACTGCCATTAGATAGCAAAATATCTTCTATCCTATCTCAGGGTTTTAAAAATTATTTCAATTAATTTCCTTATTTTACTTAATTTTGGTACAAGCTAATTTCTTGTATGTTACACATGCTCTTGGAAAAGCCATGAACATCACAATATTTTAGCTATTCCTCTTCCTAAAATACAAGTAGATTGATCATTTATGCAGTATTAAGTTTTCTTTTGGTGAGAACACTACAACTTTTGAGAACTAGGTTGGGTTTTGAGGAAAATAGCTGCCACTCCCTTTTCATAGCTGAATGGTTATTGGTAGGAAGTGTTACATACATAATTCAAATGTAAAGAAATATCATCATCATCATCATTTAGCGTCCGCTATATATCCAAAATAAATTTTAGAACAAAACAGAAAAGAAAGAAAGACTCAAGAAGATAAAGTACACAGTTATGCTATTAGGAAGGGACAGAGGGTTCAATATTTTGGACACTTGTCCTTTGTTAAGAACCATGATAAAGAAAAGAAAGAGATAAAAGAAATATTGCTTAAACTAAATCCAGTATGGTGGAGGAATAGCAAAAGTGAATAGCATGGAAGTATGCAGAATGATAAGCAAGATGTATGTGTGGGTGTAAAGGAGTGTTTATCACCAGCTTGTGTGTAATATAAGTTCTGGGGAATGGGGTGGGGGATGATGTTGAGAATAGCAACATGGTTATTGGTCACAGTTGCGAAAGTTATGTATGATAATTGAGTAATGTATAATAATTTGTACATGGTGGTGGGGGTGTAGCAATGTTTGGGAGGCAGTTTTCCTAAAGGAAAATGTGATTATTAATTCCAGTTGGGATTAATAATTAGCTGTTGTTCACAGTACAAATGGGTGACAGAAGGTCCACAATGGGTCTGCTTGCAGATAGAAATCTTTGGAAAGAGAAACAGGTGAGCATGAGGATGAATTCAGCAAAGTGGTGGATAGTGGGGATGCTGAACTTGAAAGTTTAGGACTAGGAGGCCATCATCTTTGGGATGAGTATAAAGGGATTGAACTGTGGAAAGAACCTGAAAGAGGCAGAAGGCATGGTTGGTATCATGAATATATACTGGAAAGTCAGCAATCAAAACAGGAGTATTGGCTTAATAGATTTTAGGGTGACCATAGATGATTAAGTTACATGATGTACTATGTGGGAAGATGAGTTGGTTGTATGGGACATGGTCAGATGGCAGTTTCTGGTAGAATTGGCTGTAAAATAATCCATTCTGTATACACTTCCACTGCTCATTCACTATGCTGTATTAAGTTTTAAATATCTGGTCTCATTCTACATTTTTTGTCTTTAAATTCTTGTGAGACAAGTGTCTGAAATATTGAACCATTCCCTGCAGTGAAAATTATTTACCAAATAGTTTTGCTCTCTCTCTCTCTCCTGAAGTTTTCTGTTGCCATAAGCTGATGCAGTGCTATGTAAAAGCACTTAGCACACTCTGTAAAGTGGTTGGCACCAGGAAGGGTATCCAGCTATAGAAACCATGCCAAATCAAACTGGAGTCTGGTGCAGCTCCCCAGCTTACCTGCTCTGGTCAAACAAACCCATGGACAACAAATTTTAAATGATGATCATATATATATTCAGCTTCAAGATGATGAAAACCTTTTTGTTTAGTAGCACCTGCCAAGATAAAATATAATCTGGCTTACCAGATCCAGTCAGACCCATGCTAGCATAGAAAATAGATGCTAATTGATGATGAATCATGAGTCTACCATATGTTGTCATTCAACCTGCTGGAACTAACAGCTAAATCTCAGTCCACTCTCACTCTACCTTCTTAAAAACATTGGATAATGTAGTCATGAGGTATATTGATTCTTGAAAAGATGGCATGATGGGGATGATTGAAATTTTATTTGGTCATAGTCTGCTAAATCAAGAACAATTCAGGAGATAAATAGCAAGTATGTCTGAAGAATTTGGACTTCAAAAGACCTGTATCTGTTATAAAGTTTGTTGGTAGAGATTTATTTGCATCATACAGCAGATCTGGTTCTTTTTAATTTGTTACTATTAGGTTTCCTATTTTGTTTTGTGAGTGAACTTGACAGTTTAGAATATGGAAGTAGGGAGAAATGCAAATGTAATATTTGTGCTTTTCTGAAAAATATTAGTTTCATAAGTTAAAGAGTAAATCAAAATCTTATTAACTTAGCTTTTTATTGACTTCATAGATGTACACCTGATTTTAAACAGCTACTTTTTATCATAGAATATAAATAAAATTTGCTGCATATGGCTTTGGTAAATGCTCTTTTAAGTGTTTAACTCAGAAATCAAAAGTGGGTTGTGGATTGAGCTTACCAGGAGCTTACTCTGTATAAGGCACGCAGTAGTACCATATATTTGATTGGTACTTTTTTTTCTGTCTAGACAAGGAAATACTGTTCGTAAAGGCAAATATACAATTTCTATTATTGAACACTAGTATTGTAGTCATCCTTGCTTTATCAAATAGGAGGAATGCTAAGCAAAATAGATCTGTGACATTTGGACCCAGAAGTCTGAGGCCAAATTTTGGATAGTATGATATACTCAATCTGACTTTTTGCTAGTCTGTTATCTCTTCCACAATTATTTTTTAGTGATGTGCAAAAATTGATATTTTAAATTCAGATATTTAAATTTCTAACACTATTACAAGCAAATATCACTGCTCACTACACTAGATTATTTTATGCAAGCTGCTATATTATAGGCATGTATCCAAACCACTTGCAACAGGTGGCTTATCATCACATACAAAAAACTTTTATCAATACTTCATGGAAATATTTTCTCACTCTAAAGCATTTGTTTATCTCAATTGAATTTAGCACATAGCTTTTCAGTCTTTTTTTTTTAAGGTGACCTATAATCACCTGACAAAATTATATCTACACAATGTTCAGTTTTTTAAAAAAAACAATAGTTATGTAATTGGAGTATCTGCAATTTTTCATTGCTAGCATTCCAGTTCAAAAACCCTGAAATATTAGAGTAACACTTCTGAAAGATTTTTATTGTTCTTTCTTATCCATAAACTAGTGCTCAATTGTGGTTTTATGATACTGAATATGGAATAAATCCTCAGTCAGAACAATTACTGGTGTAGCATATGTTTCATAGAATTCTCAAGATGGTTTGAGTGTTAGAGGTTTCAGCTGTTAAGGATGAGTGACAATGAATCAGAAATGATTGTTCTCTTGGTTTTATTATGTTCATGCTATAAGAGAGAGTTGGAAATATTACTTTCCAATTTTGATTTGAAAGCTTGATGGACACTGATATTGTATCTGATACAGCTGCTATAACAACATGTTCATTGACCTATCTTTGTAAAAGATTATAAGAAAAAAATAAGAAAAACGTATCTATAGAGTAAATTACAGAGTAGTACAGAGTGTTTCTTTCTGTACACCTTTGAAAACCAGATGGTTATTATTAGCTCCATGTCAGCTCTTATCAAGCAGGCAGACATATGATTGAAGGCACTCCAGCCATTTTTTTCTTTTTTTTAAGGTAGTTTATCTAGCTTATTTAAATTTAGGTTTGCATTTTCTTTTTGTAATTTTTTCTATTTAGATTTGTCAGTTGTGCAATTAAATATTATAAGAAAACCTTTTACCTACTTCTATTAAATTTCTTGTAAGTATGGTAAATATCACTTATCTAGTTATGAAAATACTACATTTGCTGCCATTAACTTTTCACTTTCTTAGAAACATACAATTTTGATAGGGGTTTCTTTATCAACTCCTTCATTTGTCTGGTTTTATCTGTCATATATTTTCTAGACAAGCTGAACTAAAATTTTAAAAATTTTTTGCACCTTTTTACTAATTTATAGTGCTGTAGTTGTCATCAACCATGAATTACTCTTGTACTTGAACCTCGGTCTTTGGATGTTACACACTCCTAGATGTTGAGATTGTCAACATTAAGAATTTATTTTTTCATAATGGCTTAACACCTGTGGAATTGGCACAGCCTCCAAACTGGTAGGTGAGGTTAAGAAACCTAAACTCGTAGGTTTCTGCATCAATATACCAAATTCTCTTCAGTCCAAATACGTTCAAAAGGTTTGATGTTAAATCAGATAAATGCTTCCATAAAATTTAGTGTATCCAGTTTCATTTTATGTGACTTGACTGAGGCTATGATAAAAAAAGTTAAACAAGGTGTTACTCAGTAGGATCAAACTGAGAACCATGTTATTGTAAAGTGAACTTCTTGACCACATGATGATAACCTGCTTGACAAGTTTCATAACTATATTCAATGTTAAATTTTTCAGTACAATAAGACTGAAACAAGTTTCATCTTGAATGTCTTTCATCAATATACACTTGCTTTACTTGCTTGCTGGTGTCTCTGTATTGAAGGTAGTTTTATAAACAAAGAACATACTTGATATCTGTTACAGTATATTTATTCATATCAAAGTATAATAAAAAAAATCTTTTTCTTTCTAAAAAAATACTTAAAATGTCATCTGGGTCTCCATTAATGGTAGTTTTTTTGTTGTTTTTTTATGACAGACCCGAATTTAAACAGTTCTAGAGAATTAAAGTGTCAAGAATTTCTTAATCATTAACTCAGCTTCACTCAGTTTCAATTGAGCTATAGGCCATTCCTGTATTTGAGAAGGACATGAATGTCACACAATCTTTTCCTTCACTCTGATCTTTTATCTTGTGTTAGGTGTCAGTATGGAGTAAAGAAAAAAAGAAAGAAAAAATGCTTTGCATCTTGTGTTGTTGGGTGAGAGAATCAGTATCCCTCCACCCATCTATCTTTTTTTTTATGGGTAAGTTGTTTGTATAACCTTTTTATACTTCTGAATAAAGAGCCTCTTTGGTTCCTTGTCCATCTATATTGTTTGGTGCAATTCTTATATTAGTAATAGATTCTTTCTGCTACTCCTGCTGTTTACTTTTTATCACTGAGGTATCAGTAAATATTTCTGTTCTTATCTTGTGAATATCAGCCTGGTTCTGGTAATGGGTTCTGTTGGCTGAAAATGATGGCTTTTTCTATTTTTCTCTCTTTTTATTTATTTGTGAAGTAAATTACAGTTTTGCTGCAATCATATTGAGATATTTTTCTGTATGTGTTTGTGTGTTAGCAGTAGTTTTGGCTTTTTAGGTGCACTTAGAACTTCACTGAAGTCTACTGGGAAGATATTGGGCTTTAGATAAGCAAATGGATTCACTCCCAGCATGTATCTGACATTCAGGATTTCTGATGGTATATTATGTCGGTTTGTGTCATAATACAAGATGACAAAAGCTATTCTTTGATCAATCAGTCAATCCTGTTATTCAGTTATTCAGTATGTATTGACAATATAAACTATTTCTTGATCAAGGAGTCCAAGGAATTCAGTCTTATGTGTATGGTTGTTATATCAATAATATGATTTGATTCTTGCTACTTGAATATCTCTCTTATACTTGGTGTTAATTTTTTTTCCTTGGAAATTTCAATAGAGTTTATATAATTTTTCTTCCACAGTTTCCTGTTTCTCAGCAATTCCTGTCAGTTGCTTGAAAATGTTCATGTAGTTACCAATATTATTATCATTAATTAAAAGCTGTGTATTAAGGTATTGCAGGTCTAGTTACTATAATTCTAGATACTGCCAGAGAAATAGTGAGAAATTATGATAGTGTTGGAGACACAAAATTGGATCCTCATATCATTGAATTGATTTAGTAGAAATGGCTGGGACTATTGAAGAAGCAATGACTAATTTTCTGTCTCTCAAGTCAAGTGGTTTGGTACAGTCCAACTGGATTGTGAACCACCAGCTTTGAATTTAAAGGGTGTGCCTTGATACAGTCAACATGGAGTTCATTCCTCTCCAAGCTAGACTTGAAGGAACATTTCAACTGAGTACTGCAAACTAAAACTTTTGGCAGTTATACAGTACTCTGCTTTCAGTTGTGTAATTTATTAAGATATTTATCGGTTTTAATATACATGCATCCATGTGTGTGTGTGTGTGCTTGTGCGCACGCACAGTTTTATATGTCTGTGCTTAGTGGGTGGAATAGTTTTGGTTACAGCAATTTTTCACAGTTGGATGTCCACACTTATTTCACTAGTAATCACTCACCTGTGAAGCTTTAGTGATATGTTTTTTGTTAGTCAAACTGTAGCAAATACAATTATGTGCTTTGCCCAGGGACACAACACAGTAATTGAAATTAATTCAATACCTTGTAGATTTTATTTTAGAAAGAAAATTGACATTACCTATAGAACAGTTGTTTTGTACCTGCACACACACACACATACGCCTGTGTTTTGATCATTTATGCTATTTATTGGATTTGGAAAAGATGGATTATAGTTTTAGTTTTTCTTCATCTTTTGGAGAGGTGATGTCAGCAGTGGAGATTGTAGTGACTGCTGCTACTGCTACATTCCATTCACTTTACAATAACATGTTTTTCTGTTTTCTAGATACCTAAAAAAAAAGAAGAAAGAAATGGAAGTTTGTATGATGTCATTGCTATAGATAATTGAATGGGACCAGGATAATAGTAGTGATGGCATAGCTTTATTGTGGAATTTTAATATTTTGGTATGTGAAGGCACTGGAATGTCCTGAAAACAGTAGCATCACCAACAACAAACAGCCATTTTTATGTTAGAGGATAGATTGCTAGAATATTTGTTTTATGTGTGTAGATAGATAAATAAATACACATGTGTGACAGTTGGTATGTTTGATTTTGTTGAAAAAAAATTTTCATTTGATTTTAAAGTAGCTTGAATGTCTGAGTGAATTCTTCACTATCTTAAGTTCAAAACCTGCTTAGTTTATTGCCAGTTCTTTCATTGTGGAACCTTAAGGGGCCAGTAATATAAATACAAATGATTCTACTCTTCCCTCTGTATTGGCCTTGTACCTAGTCAAAAGAAATTGTGTGTATATTTGCTGCTTACAGTCATAGTGTCTATTAATGACTAGGTGGTTGGGTGCAATGTGAGTTGAGTCCTCTTGCCTAGAGTACTTACTACCCAGCACTTTTGATGGGATGCAAAACAGCTTACCATTTTATTCATGCCAGCATAATAATCAATAAAGCTAGTTGCCACACCCATTCCAAAGTTGTCTGTATCTAATCTAAATTGATATGCCTGAAGTTGTGAGGGTGTCTAATTCCCTGAGGGCATGACAGGTTTGGGTTCAGTAGAAAAGCTTTTACAGTACACTAACACTTTCCATGTGGACTTCATTTTCAAATTCAAACAGAAGACCTTATTGTCTACTTCAAAATTTCTTTTTTAGTTTTTGACTGTTCATGTTTGGTTTTTATTGTGCCTATGTTAGAAAATCACTATTATTATTATTGTTAATTTTTCTAATGTTTATCTGTTTAACAACCTGTCCACAGATAAAATTGAGGAATATATAAAGAAGTTAGTCATCCAAATATATAGTAGTGGAAAAATTCAATTTTCGGTTTGTTTATCTAAGTTGGGTCTGTCACCCTACAACAGTAACTCTTCTCTTTTCTTTGCATGTCTTTTTTTTTTTGTCCTGAGCCTCTTTTCCTCTTTCTGTATCCCAACCCATAATGCCACTAATCTTTATCTTATTGATATTGTTTAAATTGCCAAGATTGATAAAGAACAGTGTTTTAACAAAATTAAAACACTATATAGTGTTTTTGTGGCACTTTTAGAAAATATTCTAAAGAAGCAAAAAATAAAACAAATAGAATTTGTAACATATTGCTTACTCTCCCTACTATCTTCTTCCCTTCTTTTTTGCTTTCTTCAAACTTGCTCCCCTTATCTAACTGCTTTTATGACTGAGGAATCAAATGTTGGTTATCTGAAAAGGTTTTCATCTATGGCTACTACTATGGCTGCTGCTAACAGTTTCAAAAGGCATGAGCAGATTTGGATCTATAACCACAGTACTCTTAATTTGCTCCCATTTTTAAGCAGTATAATGTCTAAATAGTGTATTTCATGGAATACTTGAGATTGAAAGCAACACAGAATCACAGAGACCAGTTATGTGCATACACACATTCACTTTGTGTTAAAGAACATTAATCTTTTCCTTTTAATGAAATGTTTTACCTCATGTAATAGGAATAATGGTTGTTTTTTTAATTTTTTTAAAACCGATACCAAGTTTATGGCTTGTCTCAAATAACTTTTAAGTTTTGTCAAGGGTGTAGAAATTTTTTCAGAACAGTGAAATGTTTGTTTGCAGTAACTTTGAGTTGTTCTGGATTAGAGGAGGAGGTAGGGGATGATCATAAGAAATTTCTTTGGTATAGAGTTTTCGTTTTACTGGTGGTGATTGTATTTTTGTTGAGATACAATATTTCTAATGTAACATACTCTCTTATAATACTGTCCTTGTTTGATTATAATCTTGGAAGATTTTATTTTTACATTTTACTATTTAAAAAAAAAAACATTTTATAAATTCATGTGCTTTTACCTATCCCTGAATAATTTGAGATATAAATTGTCTCTCTTCCTCTCAGTTTCAGGAGTTACAGGTTCACAGCTTTTCAGAAGCAAACATCATTTAAAAAAATGGTTTCATATATATATAATTGCTTACTTGTTTTAGTCATTTGACTGACTATGCTGGGGCCTTGAAGGGCCTTAGTCGAACAAATCGACCCCCGGATTTTTTTTAAAGTCTAATACATATTCTAGTTTCATTTGCCAAACTGCTAAATTATGGAACATATATTGTTATATAGTGAGGTATTGGTTAACATTTCAATATACTTGCTTATCTTGATAATATATTAGTAATCTCTAATTATAGTTTAAATTATCACTGTAATAGTTTTTCCTTTCATGTTGGCATGGGGTAGACTATTCTCTTTACCTCTCTCTCTCTCTTATCATCTTAACTGTAAGATCCAAAATTACCTATCATATTATTTCTTTCCATGTTGTCTTCTCTGAACGTCATTCTTAAACTATAATTACTGTTTCTTGAAGATAGTTCTCTTCAAAAAAGAATAATTAATTCTTCACCTAATTTCGTTATGTCAGCTTAGTCCAGTTTATATTTTTATTTACCAGTTGAATATTCAGCTCTGTAGGCAAATAAGCTCCTCAATACAGAATTTCATATTGTAAAATTACACCACACAATATTCAATACAACTTGAATAAACAGTCGTTTGGTTAGAAAATTTGGAACAAATATTCTGTGTGTTAAGTACTGAAAATCAAAATCGAGCGAGCTTTTACCCTTTTGCATGCATTAACATTTGTTTCATATCCCCATGGATGGATTTACAAATTGGTACCTTCCTACATGTCTGTAACTTGTCTGTCAAATTCAAATGTTCTCTGGTCAACTTTTTTGTTAGTTCTTCTTTGATCTACCTCTGTTTTGGAAACTTCTCTGCCAAATTACTGCACTTTTTTCCAAATACATGTCACTCATGCTCATGTGTGTAATGAAATGTGCTTCTATTCCCATGCCCAACTTTTAAAAATGATTTTTAACAACCTTATCTAGATTAAGATTTGTGTTAAACTGTACCAGTTTGATATTTAAGAACAAGCTAGTTTTGTTCTTAAGAAAAAGGAAGTTTGTAATCTTTCATTTCTAAATACTATCATCCTTTGGTCTGTTTCATTTCATAATGGGTTATTTTGCTGGGATCTGCTCATGGACTCTGACTGATTTTTTTTTTTTTTTTTTTTCTATCTATTGTCTCTATATTAACTGTAGACATGTGTGACCTAGTAAAATTTGTGAATGATAATGTTAGTTTTGTTGGTGTGTATTAAGTAAATTAGTTGAATAGTCTACTGCCATTCACTAACTAGTGTGCCGTCAAGGAAATAGACAATTGGTTGTGTGTCACATCTTGATATTTCCTCCACTATTTCCTCTCTGGAAGTCTACTTTGCAACGTACATTTATTTCAGTCCAGTTGGAAAAGGTTAGTTGTCACTAGCTAAAGTGCTTAATTGCTAACAATGCCAAACACAGTGTTGTGAACAAAGGCATTTAGCAGTATGTAGTATTTAATTATCTGAAAGAAGAAATAAAAGTGAAAGAGAAAATATCTAATCTTCAGGCATTATTTTAATAAAATGGTATTAGTGTAATGTTAAAAAATATTTTTGTTTTTTATTAGGTGCAGTGCCAATATTTCTAGATGAGTATAGCTAAGTGAATCAGCCTTTGTGTGTGTTTATTATTTATAAGTAAGGTTTAACACTCTTCTTGTTTGAGAATACAGCAGATTGCACTCTGACTTTCAAGCCTACACTCCATGTGTCTCAGCTGCAAATTTATATTTTTATAGTATAGTCAGTAGAAAGACATTTGCAGACTCTTTGATGTTTGTGGCATTGATACATTCATGTTCAATTTGAATCTCTGCAATTTGACATCTGTGGAAAGATCCTGGATAAGAAGAGACTTTCATGTGGCTGATGTTTTGGGGATGAAAGTATATCACTGAGCAAAGAATGTTCTATACATAGCTTGCTTAGGTTCAAAGATGTTTAGGGTTGGACAGGGGGAACTTAGTACATAGAATATTCGATGGAGAATTTAAAATGCTTTCTTAAATTAAGCTTTTGGGTTATATACACTGGCCAAAATAAGTTTAAGACTAATGATGACAGTTTTATTCTTCATTAATTTATTTTTAACAAAGCTATATAAAATTTTACTTTTTACTGTTTATGTAGAATTTTTTTCTCTTTCAAATGATATAGGCATTATATATCTTTATACAATTTGAATAATTTTAATGGGCACTTAATTCAAATGATTAAAAGTTGTTGGCAAAATAAATTTAAGACCATACCAACATTATTTTGTTTAAATTGAAAATTTACAGCACAATGGTCAACGAACAAAAATTTGTTGTTAGTATCTAGTTCCATAGCCATTATTTTCAATTACGGCCTTACAATAGTGGGACATGGAGTTCAACAAATGAGCACAAAAATCACTTGGAATTTTCTGCCATATTTCTTCAATAAAATTGTATAATTGGGACAAATTTGTTGGCATTTTTTTAGCATGAACTCTTTCCGAAACGTAATTCCATAAATTTTCTATTGGATTCAAATCCAGGCTCTGCAGTGGTCACTCAATAACCACCATGTTATTGCGCTCAAAATATTGCAAAACTTTCCTAGCCTTATGAACGGGGCAATTGTCCTGCTTGAAAATAGACCCCAGTGGTATCTGATATTTAAATATGGCAGCACATTTTCATTTACTAATTGCAAATAGCCTACACTGTTCAGTCTGCCCTCAACTTTAACAATTGGACCTAAACTTAAACTGCTGAACGTGACCCCCCCTCCTGCTTGCGTCATTGTTTCGACACACTTAGGTTGGAATTGTTCAGTTAGACAGCGTGTAACATGGGTCTTTCCATCTAATCCAATGATGCAGAAGCAGGATTCGTCGCTTCAAAGAACTTTTGACCAGTCTTCAGCAGTCCATTTAATGACTTTTAGCAAACTTGATCTGCTTCTGCTGGTTAATCTCAGAAAATATCAACTTCTTTACAGTGATCCGGCCAAACAGTTCAAATTCTTTTAGGCAGTTTGACAGTTTGTGGTGTGAAGCTGATGTCAGTTTCATCAGATAATTGCTTGCAAATGTCCACTGCTGTTAGCATTCAGTTATCTTCAGAGAGCCTATGAATTTGCCGATCCATCTCTACTGTTGTTTTTCTCGGAGTGCCCTTTCTTTGTCGATCTTAGTATTGGCCAGTGGCTATTTTACTGCATCCTAATTGCTTGCTAATTTTTTTTACCAAAAATGTCAGTTTTGCCATTAAATGTAAGACTGAAATAAGAAACTAACACAAAGCTGCAAGTTAGCTAAATTTGTAGAATATTTAGACTTCAATTTATCTCATTTTATGAACTTTCTGACACAAACCTATACTACTTCTTTGGACTCTGTTTTTATTATTATTATTATTATTTTATACTGTATTTAATTTTGTTCTATGTTCTGATTCCAAGTAATTACTACAGTTAGTTTCTCATTTCATTCCTCTAGGAACTGTTGAAACAAGTGTTAAGAATATATTGATGTCATTTCAGTTGGTTGTAATCTTCCTAAAATTTAGTCTTATAAGAAATTATTTTCACCAAGAGCACTGAGTGTGCAAGAACATTAAAGTATGAACCTAACTGGCTTATGATATGTAGTCTTGTTTCCTTTATTTTGAGTTCAGATCCCTCTGGATATGATTGTTTTTTTTTTCTTTTTTTTTATCCTACCAGTATCAATGAAACATATATATCAGTAATATATGTGGCTCAGCTCAGCTAATTAGGCATAATAATAAAAAGAAAAAAATCCTTATACATATGAATTGGCTGATTTAGTGTTGGACAAAGTGCTTTGTGGTCTTTAACTGTGGCTTTTTACATTCCTCAGTTCAAAACATGCCAATGTCAATTTTATTTTTTTATCTTTCTAGAGTAAAAAAAAACAAAGTACCAGTCAAGTAATGGCATTGTTTTAATCAACTTATACTCCCTTCTAAAATTTCAGGCTTTGTGCCTGTGTTAGAAACTATATTATTTTTATCAAGAAATTAAAAAAGCAAAAAAAAAGTGGTGGAAGTGATAGAAGAAAAGTATTTAGTGTACACTAGAGACCAAACTTAAATATTACTATTTACTCAAAAGTTAACTTGACATTTTACTGCCTGAAAACTACTTGATTGTAAAGTTTGTGGTAGCATTTTAGCCTTTTATAAATGAAACTAAACTAGACTTCTGATGGGTACAACTTGTTAACCACTCCCCTCTCTTGTATGCGTACATGCACACATACATACACACACAACTAAGCATATAAAACTTCAAAATTTTTAAACTTTAGCTGAATCATGTTTAGCTTTACTTCATTAAATACATAAATGTATTAGAAAAAAATATGCTAATGATTATAGCAGTTGTTTTCTTTTTAATTATTTTAAGACTTTGTTATACTCCATCATCCATACTCAGCAGTGTCTCTTTAGTTCAGTGTTTTATCCAAAGTAATTTTGAGTTGAGATTTGGGATATACAGTTGCATAAATCAGCTTTACTATTAAGTCAGTAGTATTTGTGACTCCTCCTTCTTTTATAATTTAAAAAGCAAAACACAAACTAATAATTAAATTTAAGTATTTGTGGAGGTGAGGTTTTTCTGTAAGTCATTTTGGCATACTGCCACAAGAGTTTGTCCTCATGCGGTGTTATGTAGGGCAACTAGATAGGGGTAGCTGTATTCTATTGTTAACAGGATATGAACAGCCAAATTTTTCAGTTTGTAATCTGTTTCTTTACTCAGTTTCAACTTTCAATAAAAATAACATTCTGTGTTGAAAAACAAAAAAATTCCTGAAAGCATTATAGTTTTACTTGTAATGGCAATTTCTTAAATGTAGAGCAATATCTGTATGAAGATAACAATATAATGTATATTATGTAATTTTGTTCTTCATAAGAACAACTTAAATCAATGAAGATTAATCTCAAGTTTACACTTTTTCCAATTGTCATTAGCTACCATCATACAATGTGAATATCAACTCATAAAGGCCCAAACAGTCAACATCAAAATTTCATGTTTAATATAGTTATTTACATATCTTTACATTATTTTATGTCAAGAGATGTAAATAACTCAGGTAGCTCATAGGCCTTATACAGTGTTTTGCTGCCTACTTTTCCATGCTTACATGTGTCAAACGAAAGTTGGAGTTGATGATTTTCTATGGCAAGATGCAGTTTGTGTCATCAACCCTCACCTGTTTCCCCAGTCCTTCAAGTATGAACAGCACAATGGTTGTATACATGTTCATATAAATGCCACAGCTTGAATGACAGTAATGTTTGTTTACATTTAATGTATGTCAAGACAAGGAGACCCACACTCACACATATAAATTTTTATACACACATGTGATTAGTTTCTTTGCACCGAAGATACTTACCCAAGGTGCCATGCTGTGGGACTGAGCCTGAAACCACTTTTGTAAAATGAACTTCTTGACCACACAACTATGCCTGTACCTACATTAGAAATCATTTTCATTTATCTATTTATTTTTTGAAAGATTGGAAGAATTTATGCTCTTGAGTAAAACTTTATTATTCATTTCTCTCTTGTTTTGATTTGATTAGATAGATTGTAAAATCTTTTATCAAATATCATTGGTGATAAAATAGCCATTTTTTACAGATCATTTTACAAGAAACTCTATTTGTAATTTTCTTTATGACCAATGTGCTTGAAAAATTAAATTTACTGTTTAATTTAGGAGTAATTGCTAATTAGGTTTACATTTTTAAACAAAGCGAAATATGTAACTATAATGTCTGCATGCATGAAGAGAATAATGCAGTAACCAGAAACATCAATGAGAAGATTTGAGTCCCACTGGGTACATTTGTTAATTTAGCTCCCTTGTGTATTGATATTGTTGTCATCAAAAGCAGTGAATGACAGACAACTGACTGAAAGACAAACTGCCTTGTGGTGTTTAGTTACTTTCTTTTCATATTCAAATCCTTCCAAGATTGACTACCTTTTATCTTAAGATCAGTTTAGTACCAGTCAAGTAAATAGTTGGTTTTATTACCTATACCTCTCCTTAAGTTTGTAGTCATGTTCTGTGTAGGAATTTATTATAAGGTGGCAAGCTGGCAGAATGGACAAATTGCTTACTAGCATTCTGTCCATTTTTACATTCTGTGTTCAAATTCCATCAAGGTTAAATTGCCTTTTATTTTCTCAGGGTTAACGGAATAAGTACCAGTGGGGTCAAGGTAGTCAACTAGCTATTCCCCACTCCCAGAGAAGATTTTGGGCCTTATACCTATTGTAGAGGGGATTATTATTGAATGAGAGAGTAGCGCATGCCATCAAAATGACACTGGGGTACAAATATACACAGCCCAATATACCCATCATAACTACCCCTATGATAAGGGTACACCATGCAATTCCATTACAGCCATATGTGTACAACATAGTGATTTCATATCAAGATAAATAGCACATAACCTTGCAGGTGAGGCCCAGTCAGAGTTTTCTTTAGGTCGAGTAGCCCATCCTGCTCAAAAGGTCCCTGAATAAGGTTTCTTTAAGGATGATGAATGAAACCTACCAAAGAATTCATTTCAAAACATGGCTATGATGCTCACCCACTATTTCTGCTCGTGATCAAGGATGCACATATTGTCAGCCACTAAGGGACATACTTAACTGGTTGTGGTCAAGCAACTGACAAGCAAATCTGTAGTATTGAACAGAATGTTTGCTGTAGACCATTTTTTTAAAAACTAAGACAAAAAAACATGTACATGATAGCACTTCCAATCACTTAAGATTAAAAGCCATAAGAGCCATTGTCTGGTACTGCACCAGGGCACAACCACTGTCTGGTACAGCATCAGAGCATAGCCACTGCCTAAATACTAAAGAAAATACTGTCTAGTAGTTACCCCTGTGTTCCAAATTCAAATCTTGCAATAATTGACTTTCCTAATTCTTGGGTCAATAAAATATGTTCCAATCAAGTACTAGAGTTGATTTAATCAACTATTCTCTCTCACAAAATTTGTGGCTTTGTGTCATTAGTGACATATTATCACTGTTAACTATAATATTAATAAATAATTTTTGCATTCGTGTCATCTTCCCAGGTCAGTTATTTTTTGAAAAGTAAATATTTTTTATGGTTTCATCAGAGGAAGAAGGATGACACCTGTTATCCTTTCCTATGACCAGTGGGATTAATGAAGTTATCATTTGACCAGAGACCTAGCCCAAATTCTTACAATGTAGTAGACTCTGTTAAAGATACCTAATAGTCAAATGGTGGTGTCAAACCAACAGGCATCATCACAGTTTCTATCTGCTAAATTTCTCTCCCAAACATTTGGTAAAAAACACCTACCCAAGATTTAGCTCAGCAGGATCAAACCTGAAAACATAGTTACATAGCTGATATATATACTAATATTTATAAAAGATCTTTGGATTAATTTGTTCTCTAATTTTTCATGTCTTTCAGTATCATTTATTTACTACACTTATATCTGTATAAGTAAGAAGAAAAGTTTTTTGTTCTGGAATCTGAAGATATTCAACCATAAGAGGCATCAAAAAGTTTTAACAAATCTCATATCAGCCTATCATTCAAAATCAAACTATTCCTTTCTAAACAAATCTTACTGATTCAAACTTTTTATAATAACAAACACTTGAATGGATTCTTATAATTTGAGAAACAAAGAAAGATAGTGAAAGGAAATTGAGTCTCAAACTAATTGGAAACTGACAAGTTGTTTATAAGAAAAGATTTACAGATTTGACATAAGAACTGGATTTCTAAAAGATGACACTAACTCTTTAGTTTGAGTGGTTTCTAGGAATTCATGAAAATTAATTTTGAGTACTCCTCTTAACTCAGACTAATCATTAAAGTATCGTTTTGGGTTTGAGGATGTAAACTCATACTGTAAGCTAATGAAGTCCTTGTGCTTTACCACAACTACTAAGATTAACTTTTTATATATAAATTAGCCTGAGGAAGACAGATCAGTGTCCCTGATGTGGCTAATGTTCAGCTTGAATATCCTAAATCTGTAATGTGGTATTTAATTATAGTGGGGTGAACTACACTAGCAAATGTTTTAACTAGCACAGAATCTGATTAATGACATGGAAACCTTTGCTAATAAAGCAGTAACCTGATAAATCCAACTGGAGTTATCAAGTATTACTTGGTTTCAGTGAAATTAAATCTCAATTTAATTTTATTTATAATTTTTATAGGCTGTTGATTAATTTTTTTATAATATGAGCTGTACTTGTTGAAAATCCATAGCCCATTTTTGTGGTACAATGTCAGCCATAAGCATATCTTCTGTTGGAAATTATCCTGTCATTTCCTTCATAATATTGTGATGAACTTATTTTTTTATACTTATAAATACAACATTGATTTAGTAAGTATATTACCATAGTTTGATAATAACTGAAAATAAGATTTGAGCTGTATGTGTTACACTTGACAAAAAAGAGATTTCTATCTAACACTGTGCCTTTAAATACTTTTTTTTTCGTGCATTACAGGCTAAAATATATAAACACATGAATACTTACCACAACAAACTACAAAACATGCATACACACACAAAAAAAGAACTTGGATATAATAATAGTGATGGTGCAAGCAACAGCAGTGATATTGGTGTTGATAATGAAGGAGGGAAAAAGAAAAACTAAAAATGCAGTTATATCATTACAGCCTCTTGCTTCTTATAATCTCTGTCTCTCTCTCTCTATTTACCATTATCAACACCAATGTTATTGCTACTCTCTCTACCACTACTTATATATTTTCTTGTTCTTCCCTTAGCATTACACACATTTTACAAAGATAGGATCAAGGTTATTAATATTTACACTTCCCATTTGCAACCAATTTGACACTTTTGACAGTCAAACTTTCGCTTAAGCCTGTGAGAGAATCTTTACACAGTCACTCAACTAGGTTGAAATATCAAGCAAGTCTTCTTAAATCTCATCCTACCTTCTTAAAGGAATATGCATTCAATAATGTAGTTCTTGATACTCTGTCTGAAGAAAATGCAGGATGGTCACAAGTGGGATGTCTTTGATTATAATTTTACTTATTTTACTTTAAGGGAACAGCTTTTTTTTTTTTAAATTTTGTAAGATGTTAATGAAGTTTTTGGAAGAGTGCCTTTTTTCAGGAATATGGTCATTGAGCTGGTGTTCAAAATCTTGACCGAACCTATTACAGATAACAAAGATTAATCAGTACTCCTTCAAATTTTGAGTAGCAAATGAATTATCAGTTTTTAATTTCAAAACTCACATAGTGCCTTTTCCATGTTAAAATTGAACTAGTGATTTGCTTCTTTTTTTTTTTTTAATTCAATGTAAACTGGTATCTGAATAAATCTGCAGATATTTAATGTCTACCAGTTGTTTCATTAGTTGAACTCTTGAATATATTAATATAATATACTGGATTTATTAAATACATTTTGATGTCAAATACTCATAATAAACAGCCGTCGTGTGTATATTCCCAGATATGTCTTAACATAGCAACATGTTTTGAATTAGCTTTAAAATAACTGATATATACATGTCTGTATCTCTGTGCAGACATATCTATGCTTACATATGTTTATGTCTTTGTGCCTCCATGTGTGTTTCAAATTAATTTCTAGTATTTTCTTTTTTTCTTTCATTCTCTCACTCTGATTCTTTGGGTTTTCCATCCACCTTCTCCACCTTCCATCTAAACTGTCTTGCATTTTAATCTTGTCATTAAGAAACCTCAGTAGTGATGAAAATACGAAATATACAAGATTTATTCAGAGAAACTTTTTTGTCATTTGCTTTTTAACATTTGCTACCCAGATTTATCTCTCTAATTGGTTTAATTTTCTTCTCTGCATGCTTTTTGAGTAAGTTTGTGGTAAAGTGTTAAAATTTTCTAAATCTTGTAATATTTTTTTTCTTAAAACTGGAATAAAATAATACTTCACTTAGTATCTGATTAACAACACTTGTCTGCTCAAAGTTGGTCCTTATTGAACAGACTATGATCAAAGGCATCACAGCCATGATTGTCCTATATTTTTCTCTGCCACTGAACTTTAGATTACATTATCCGTTGACTTTTTTCTTTTACTCCTCTCTAAAACAGTTGGTATAATTTGAGGAACTGCTATTTCTAGCAGGTCTAATGGCACATAGAGACTGAGATATAGCGACTTTCTTGTCTAACTATAGCTGTGGCACCATTCCTGCTAAGTTAATTTTTAGCCACTTTTATCTTCTCTTGTACATATCCTAATTTATTAAAGTCACTCTAAGTTGTTTCAGCCATAGTAAACAGCTTACAAATTCTGATGACAAATCTTTAACAAAAAGATAAGATAAAAACTATTTTGTTTACTTTAATGAACAACAAGCCTTTAAGAATTCAAGCTTAGATGTATTTGTTTATGAGAAGCTAGAAAGAAAGTGACATGGTGTTCCTATTTTTAGGCTTGATTCCCAGTTAAAATTACTTCATTTTTACTTTTAAAACCCAGGGGAAAGCATGTCACACAATTTAATTTTCTATAAATCTTTATAAATTCAAGACCATATGTGCATTTGTGAGAAACCAATTTAAGTAAAATTTAGCAAAATTAATTACAGAGTTTTATATACCCATAACTGTTAAGAGATTTAATCAAATGCCTCATTGTATTAAGTTGTCATCTCATTACAGAGGCACTATTAAAATGTACTCACGTTAATATTTCTTGTAGTTCTCTTCAGAGCTTCCATTTTCTAGTAATTAGAAGAGTAAAGAAGTTAAAGCAGCAGGAAAATTGCAGATAATATAATTATCATTTTAAATGTGTAATAATTATTGATCCAGAAAGGATGGGCAATATTCATAATGCAGCCATTTAGTGGTAAAATGTCTTTTAGAATTGAATAAGAATATAAACTTTCAGGTGCAGATTGATGTAATAGATATTAAGAAAGGTTACTGAAGGTAGTGTTGATTTGTTTTACACAATGTGTCCTTTTTCTCAGAAATAATTCACCTGTAAGCAATCAAAAAATAAAAATCTTCACTTACCTAATTTTCTGCCAAATTTTTTTAAAGCTACTCTTTAGATTTGCCATTGTAAGTAATTTTCAGTTGATTATTTGCTCAAACAAGGTCATGATGGACTTGGCCAATACTTCTCAGAGTGTACTGGCCAAGAAGGGGTGGAAATTTTTATAAAGCAGGTGGTGCTGGGAAAGAGATACATCTTTTAACTATCCTAATTTTCAAAAATATTTTCAATTTTTAATGCGTGTGAATCATTTGATAACATCATAAGTGGTTGAAATGTTTTGACTTTACATGTTATATGCAAGTGATCTTTTAATGGCAAATCAGTCAGCAACAATTTAGTTGTGATTGCATTGTAGTATAGGGACATTGTAAAAGTGTTAGTAAGAGAAAAAGCGGCTATAGTTACAAAAACAGTTTTAGATGCACTGGACTAGGCCAACATTCAATTGTTGCTGATGTTAAAAATATGATATAAATCTGTTATAGCCACCTACAAACTTATAACAGTTGATGCTTTCATAACTTGAAGAGGATGTAAGAGAAATTTCTCCCTGTGGTAGAATATCAAGATATCATTATCTAATATCCCCAGGTCTTAAATGTTATTACGGACATTCATAGAATTGTATACATGACCTACAGGGTGTGGTGACTAAATTGTCGTCAAAATTATACAAAACTGAAAAATAACACTGACATCTCAATTTAACAGACATTTTTACCAAAATTACGTAAAATTATCTTGAAATACTAAAGAGTAAGTTTATTCAATAAAATCGCCATTGGCTTCAACCACAGCCTCCAGACAACTTTGGAATCTCCTGCAACTTTTCTGGACGGTATCCTTGTTTAAGTTGGTGAATGCTGCCATAATCCTTGCCTTTAGTTCATCTTTGGGTGTTACAAGGAGTTTTGCTGGTCTCTCCCTCAACTGTACCCCACACATAATAATCAAGGGGGTTGCAGTGTGGGGAGTTAGATGGCTAGAATTTAGGAGTGTTGCGGTAGCAGAAATTGTCTGACAGCCATGACTGGGTTGTTTTGCCTGTGTCGCATGGTGCAGAATCCTTGAGTTAGTTCAAAAGCTTTGTAGCATGTTCTTTCCTCTTGTCTTTGATAGCTTGGGACAAAAATTGGCCCTTTCTCATCTTGTATGAGGAAAATTGAATGTCTTCATGCACTACCTGTCTGATAAGAAGCTCAGACACTCCCATGTCTGGCAATGGACCTGACTGACTTGCTGGGATCATTGTCAATTATGGTCTGGATCTCACCAGCCATTTCAAGAGTTCTTATCAGAATGACCAGAGTGAGTTTTCCAAGCTGCTGTACCTTTGTAATCACCATTAGACTCCTCCAACTCTTTCCGAATCCTCTGCACTGTCCTCAGATTGACACCCAAACACTCTGAAATGTTCATATTGGCACTTCTGGTGTGAATGCTAAGCAGTACAGCATATTGTTTCAAATTTCTGGCAGAGTGAATTGCGTCATGGTGCTGTTTTTCTCACAGATGTGCCCAACTGACCCTATTATACTGTGTAGTTGACAAAATCAAAAATAATGCGCAAAATTAAAAATATAAAGTGGCAACAATTTACCCATTGCACTCTGTATACTGCTGCTGTGAAAACTGGACTATCTCTAGATTTTATAGATTGCTCATCCCTTTCCATAGTCAGTCAGCCATTTTACTTCCCAGTTTGGTTGGCCAAAAAACTTATTGTGTAATTAATCCTTACTTATTCCAAGGGACTACTATTTTTAAGCACCTTGTAAGTATTTATTCAATTAAAGTCCATCCATACTGTGGCAAATCTGACTTTTTATTCTGTAAGACGTCCAAGTTGCCTTTCAAGCCAGTGGTGAATGAAATAGATTAATTTTGTTGTTTTCATTTCTGCATCTAGTGAAATGGTCCTCTTGTGGTATTAGGACTATTTTATATTCACAGCTGAATTCTTCGCCAAAAGATTGTTACTACTGATGTTTACTGATCTGGATCTAGCTATCTCCCCTCATCTCTCCTTTCAGAGATTTTTGGAATTACCTTATCTATATTAAGATAGCATTGAAATGATGCCAAATATACTGTTTGTTGGTTTCTTTTTCTGTTAGACAACTGCCAAAGACATTCTAATACAGCCATCAGATATGAGAAGATAGTGATAATCCTGACTTATTTTTGAAGCACATGTTTCAGAATCTGAATAAACTTTATATTTCCCAAATCAAGTTCTTATATGAGAATTTTGTTATAAATTTTAAACAATTTTAGTAGTATTTCCTTTGTCACTAATGTATCAAAATTGCATAACCATTACTGAATCAGATTTGATAGACTTAGTGGGTGACAGTCTCAAATATTCTATTAATAAATAGACTAATGTCTTCTGTTTTAATTCTTAACATATATGTGGAATATAAAGAGTGGGGGATGGATTTATTAATAAAACTAAAATATTTGATACCTATCCTAATGAATTGGGGAGAAAAAAAGCAATTAATTTAACCCGTTTGATATCAACCTGCCTGAAACCACCCTTAGCTCTGACACAAATTCACTGTTTTAAATTGATCTAAATGAAAACCTTCCATCAAAATTTCATGTTAATTTATATTCCAAACACCAGCTTAATAGTGACAAATTTATTTTAATAAATTCTTAATTATTTTCAAAAATAAAGCAAAGACCATGTATTTTAACAGCAATATAATAAAAATATTAAATCACATTTTCCCCTTTTGAGATTTAATTTTTTGTTAGAATGGATTGAATTGTGTTGCTAATGTCTTTGGGGAAATTGTGAGCACTTCACTTTTCCATATCCACTACCATCTAAACCTGAATTGCTATGCCCACAGAAAGAAAGAATTATTTTTCGCTATTCTGGAGTTTTTTAGTAAAGATAATATTCCACACTCAGAAATATTTTGTTCCAATTTCACTGCACATTGTTTTTTTGGGTTTTTTTCAATTATCTGTAGAAGGTACGTGGCTTAGTGGTTAGGGCATTCGACTTACAATTGTAAGGTCATGAGTTCAATTCCTGGCGATACGTTATGTCCTTGAGCAAGACACTTTATTTCATGTTGCTCCAGTCCACTCAGCTGGCAAAAATGAGTTGTCTGTATTTCAAAGGGCCAGCCTTGTCACACTCTGTGTCACACTGAATCTCTGTGAGAACTTCATAAGTGACATATTTATTTTTATGTTGGCATTGGTTGGACATTTTAACAAGATCCAATGAGTCAGAGGACCACATCTTGCTCCAGTGTTTCAGTTTTGACATAGCTTGTATGGTTGGATACCCTTCCTAACATGAACCACTTTACAGATTGTACTTCCTGGCACCAGCACTAGTGAGGTTAGCTTGTAACATGCAAAACTAAAGATCTCTTTAGACTGAGAAGAGTGATAGGAAATAGAGTAGCTGCTTTAAACAAGATGTTGAAATGCTAACGCATGATGGGAGGAACAGCTACCAGTTCCTTCTTGTGGAGGAGATTCATAGCTACTTAGTAATTTACATAAGTGAATGGGAATGGCTAGAGTAGTATGCCAAAGTGAGACATGGTGGTAATGAGGTACCAGAATGTATATATGGGATGAATGGTGAACAGGCATAGTAAATATGAGTGGCTGATGACAAGAATAAGGGATGGTTGTCTATTAAGAATAGCAGAGAGGAGAGATAATGGTACTGGCAATATGGTATGTAATTTTAATTCAAGAATCTATTTCACAACCTTTTTCTAGCATATCTTATTGGAATATACTTCTCAGTTAATTCCTTATAATAAATCAACCAATGTTTTAAGGCACTGGAAATGTTTTTTAAAGAAAAACAATCATTTATACATCAATATAGTAATTTAGTCATTATTTGAATGTATTAGTTTTTATAACCTATTATTTGTGCTAAACATTGTTATAACAAATCAATTTGTTTTTGTTTCGTTTTTTCCCCCCATTACTATTAAGTTTTCTGAAAAGAAATTTATGTTAATAATTTTTTTTCTTTTTCAATATTTCAGGTAAGTACTGGAAGCATTTCTCTTAACAATGGAGTTGGTAAGAAAGATTGTTTACAGTTTGTTGAATATTTTTATATTATTGGAATGCTTTAGGAAGAATTGAGAAAAAAAGATTTTTATATATATATATATATATATTTTATCTTTTAGTCACAATTTTTCCTACATATATGTCATCTTTTAGTTGCAATTTTCATACACACACACACACACACATATATATATATATATATATATATATATATATATATATATATACACACACACATATAATATAAATGAATAACAGATGGATAATGCGTCAATTCACTACAGCTGTTTCCAATGAATTTTTGATTAATGGAGACATTACATCATTAGAAAAAACTGTTCCATGTACTCACCTGATGAAAATGTTTTTTTCTAATGATGTAATGTCTCTGTTGATCAACTAAAAATTTGTCGGAAACAGCTGTAGTGAAGTGATGCATTATCCATTTGTTATTTATTAATTTATTATTCACCTATCTCAGAACCTGCTCCTTGTGTAGATTTGAAATATATTATGGACTGTACATTTAGTACAATGTGCATTTCTTGACTAACCTCAGGGCTATTGATGAATATCATTTTGCCTGTACTTCGGTACCCACATATGTATTCCTTTATTTTTGTTGTGTACACATTTTACTTTTCAACATGACCTTATCATTTAAGTGCCTAATTCATTCAAATCCTGATTTATCATATATATATATATATATACACACACACACAAGCAGAGGCACCCGGTATTGACCGGGAATGAAACCATTCCTTATATATTGGAAGAAAAAAGCAAAATATGTTGTATAGAAATTTTATTCTAAATTCAATTTATTCTTTAATTGGGAAATCACTTCTGAATTCATAATACAAAATAATAATAATAATAATAATAAACGGAAATACAAAATTTAAAACTTTTGAAGGAAATTATGGAAGAGCTTCTGGGTAAACAGCATTCTTTGTTTTCTGGTTTAGAGCATAGACAAACAAGTCTTGCAAGCTAGCAACCCTGGAGTAACCAACATAAAGTTGACCATGAGAAAAGTAAGTCAGTAGATTTTAAAGTCTGACCTTGAGCTTTATTAATAGACATTGCAAGGCAAAGTCACACTGGGAATTGTGTTCATTTGAACTCAAATGGCATGTCTGTTGGTTTGATTGGAATTCTTGGAATGAAAACCTCTTCCCCAAAGCCACATCCAGTGATGATGGTAGCTTCTGTCACATTAGGTGATAATGTTTTCACAATCAGTCTTGTCCCATTGCATAATTTAGGAGGATCTAAATTTCTTAGAAGCATTATTAGGTCTCCTACCTTCAGAAAAAGTTTCTGTGGAGGAGTTCCAGGTGACTCAAGAGAATTAAACTTGAGGGACTGAATCAACTGATTTGTACTCCTTAATGACTGTTGGAACCTTATTTGTTAATTCATGGTTAATTCTTGCTACTGTCTCATTTTTTGGAGCAAGAATAGCCCTTTCACACAACCATTTATGTGAACTGTAATTATTATTTAAGTCTGGAAATGCCCTGTTCTTCAATTCAGCTGGGGAATTCACCATGATAGCAATATGAGCCAAATTGATATCATCATTCCCATCAAATAGTGCTTTCCCATTTCCTAATTGGAGGAGCTAGACTGAAAATTGTTTTGCGCATTGGTTCCCATGTAATAAAGCTCACACTTTATTTCATTGGTGTGAAGACTTAATGCATGGTTTTATTTCATCAGATCTGCTAATGTCTGTCTGAAGTCTTCTGATAAAACTAATGTAACTCCCCCCATGTCCTCTTATGTCCTGTAAGGTCTTATCAAGAGATTCCATTGCACTTCTATTTGAAATGATGCATTTGATCCCAGATGATAAGGTGGCATTGGTACAACACTTCTGCTGAACCTGAATCTTTGCATATGTTACAAATTGGGCTGTCATTTGTGACCAGGTTTAGTGGTTATTTAAAAGCAGAATGAGCTGTTCGTCCTCTCAAGAGAACGGTGGCAGCAAAGCCAGACAATGCTACAGCAACTGCAATTCTTTTTTGTTGCCTTACTTTGGAGAAAAGCAGTATTACAAAATGTTTTACCTGTGCCGCCAGGAGCATCAAGAAAGAAAATTCCTCCACTTTTTTGTAGTGATTGTAGAACGCCACACACACACACAGTATCAAACTTCAGTTGAAATGATGTGTGTGTGTGTGTGAGAGAGACAAGAACAAGTGAAGGGGTGTATTGTCATGTATACATATATAAGTATACATCTTTTTTGTATGTGTGTGTGTGTGTGTGTGTGAGAAAGAGAGAGTGCCACTTAGACATCACTCTCTCTCTCACATACATACAGAAAAGATGTATGCATATGTATGTATACATAACACACTTTCAATCAATCTCTCTCACACGCACACAAGCACACATACATAAATGTATACAAACATACATACACAAGCTCGTGCATGTGTCACTGACTACAAATACATAGTGCTGAACATGGCACGCAAAAAAGTAAATAAAAATTTTTTAACAGAAATTAACAAATTGTGTGGATTCAAGCGAAAGAATGCCCATATTTTTTTGGATGCCCTATGTTGAATTGCAAAATTTTAATGTGATATTTGTGTAATAATGAAATCAAACCTGGAGTGTGTGTGTATGAAAGAGGGGGCACAGAGAACATTGCAAGCAATGAATTAAATAAATAACATGAAATGAAAAAATCAAGCATAAAAGCACATTAAAAACTATCTTGCATCGAATATTTAAATTTGTGAACTTAGTAAATATTTCTTTCAGTAATTTATCATAGTTAATAAATAGCAAATTAAAACTTGAAATGAAAACATTAAAATAGAGAATGGGAGATTTCACAAATTAAAATGTAAAATTTCACTGTTGCTACATCAATACCAGAAGTTGACATTGAGAAACCTTTTTAAAGAAGTAACTCATAAAAAATATAAAGCAATATTATTTATTTTTAATAAAAAAATAAACTGATGACCTTATGTATCAGAGGTCAAATTATTTGTGCATCCCAAATATGAAAGCAATTAGCACAGCCGTTTTCACGTGAAAAGCAAACACGCTGCAATTATATACATATAGATCTAGGGAAATTTTATTTCCCAAAGATATAAGATATAGACCCAATGTTTTCTTGGATGTAATCATCCCTTTAAGAAATTAATATATCCTCTAATTAACACACACACACACACACACACACACACACACACACACACTCTCTCGTTGTAGCAATTTTTAATAAGTACTTTTTTTAGTATTTTATATTTTGATGCAATCTCTTTTTGCCCTGTATTTGAATAAAACATTATCACCTAGTTGGTCATTGGAGTATTGCTTGCAGATCACATCTTCCTGCAATGTGTCATGGGCAAGCCCATCTCTCTCCAAACCACACTCATTGGAGAATTTATATTTTTTTATATCATTATTAAATATTCTTGCTGTTTTGCTCTTGTAGTGCTCTTGCTGTTTTTTGAGTACTACCAGGTATTGGCAGTTGGAAAGACTGGACTATTTTAAAACTTAAATATGGACACATCATAGAGATGTTTAACCCCAAAAGAGCTATGATCTAGTAGACCAATGATCAAAGGCTTCCCTGCTGTGACCATCATAGTTTTATATTGAACTACATTGTCCAGTGTATCCGTGTGTGATCAGAAGATGATGTGGTTGCTATTTCCAGCAGGTTGAACACTCCTGTAGAGGCTTCTTTGTCGGTGTAAGATTTGTTCAAATACTGGCTCTTCAACTTTCCATATTCTCTAAAATTTCTTAGCATGAAGTAGAGCATAAGTATTTTTTTATTTATAGCTAATGTTGAACATTGGCTATTAGGTTAGGTAGGAAAAATTAAACCAATTGTATATCAGCTGTTATTGATATAAGGATATTGTAATGCTTGCTCTCAGGAAAGAGATCAGTCTTATATTTATTGTTTCCTTCTTTGGTAATCCAAATTTGATACATGTTCATTTAAAAAAAAAATTTTTTTTTTGCACTATAATGTCTGGATAAACAAATTTGATTAAAAAACCCATAATCTTTGAAATGTTTTTGATTTTTGTCATTTTAAAATTGTTATCCTGCTTTTGAAATGCAAGTGAAAACAAATCTGTCATTTCCTCATTACTAAGAAATAAGTTTTCCAGTTTATTCTAAATAGATCATTTCCTACTTAAAAGAAAATCATATTTTGCGGGAAGGGTCTCCCTCTCTCTCTCTCTCTCTCTCCTCTCTCTCTCTCTCTCTCTCTCTCTCTCTCTCTCTCTCTCTCTGTCTAAGGACTGCAATTGTTTTATTAGTTTTTTGTCTTTTTTTCTATTTGCAGTTTATTTTTGGATCTGTCACATAATGGCATTTGTTGGATTCTATAGTTTCACAATTTCTTTTAGATCTCTTATGTATGATTAGATTCTGTTGATATTCTCTGCCATTCTTATTCTGACCATCTGTTGCTTTTGTGATCATTCTTCCATGCTAAGGTTTTGAAATGTAGATAGTGGATACAGAGTTGAATTGCTACTTGGTAATGTTATTAACAAAAAACAAGGATATTAATACTAGAAATAACTGGCATGATATACAAAAATTATAGGAAAGTGATATGTTATTTGAATGGAAGTGGCATGTATAATAGAGTTTGTCTGTAAGGCAAAGTGAATTATGTAGTTAGAAGAAAATAAGTTGTAGATGCTAGAGATGAAGCAGTTGAAAATGCTTCTCTCTCTCCTCTCTCTCACAAAGCTTTTTTAATACGATTTGCAATTATATCTAAGCTGTATAAACTCTTGAAATAAAATCCTTACAAGAGCTATAGACACATTTTCTACAACTTAGTAACAATCATGAGGTGGTGGGGAGGAGGAGTATGTGTGTATGTTGACTTAGACGGAACAAGTAAACCTGTGTATTCTTTTGATAAAGTAAAGATTAATCTTTTACACATTAGTGATACACAGATTTCTTGCTTATTCTGAGTTCCCAAAACACACTAAAATATAGAAAGGATAAAAATTATTCCTGATTAAAACACTTGTATATTCCAAGTTAATTTCCCAGATGAACCATTGAATATATATTCCAGTAGTATGCACCAAGGTGGATTGGTAAAAGTACTGTGCCCAATTATACAGTACTGTTATCAGTATACAAATTAAGACCTGTAAGCCAACCATTTACAGATTAACATGCACATCTTCATCTATTTCACAGGACCATGATAGATTCTCAAACTAATGGCCCTAATTGGCTCATAATTTCTACAAACATCCAACCATCTTTTAGCTACCTGCACTGCTTAATCATTTTAGTTTCTTGCTCTGATATCAGAATTTGGCTACTGTTTCTTTATATATTTAGCTCTGCTTCCCAACTTTTTTGTTCCCACACTGTCTATTGCATTTCTTCTTTTTTTTTTTTTAATTATTTGATTGTATACTTGCTACCCAAAGATCTCATAATACACTAACTTTGGTTTTCAAAATACATGACTATTTTAGCAGTATTTTTTTGGTAATATAAAATTAATTTAAGTGGCAAATTAATCTATTTTGAAGTTGTTTATAATGCCTGTCATACTTGTCACCATATGTTGGTAGTTTATCTTTCATGTATTTAATATATGAAAAAAAAAACGTAATACATATTGAAATCAGACTATAGCCAACCAGCTGACATAAAACCTATCTTTGGCTACTTATTCATTCCATCTGTTGCTAGTTAAAGTTATAATGTATTTGGATGCTATGCTAATACAGTGTTTTGTCATGTTGATGATAAATTCTTCATTATTCCTATTGAAAATAGATTGTTCAATGCTGATGCAAGGGTGTTCTCAGCTGTAAATGTTGAATAAGTAGATTAAGAAGCACTGCTAGTTCAGTCAGTTTCATTTATACATATACTACTCGTGTTTCTTTTAACATATTTTACACTAAATCTGGTTAGATTTGGTGTAGATTATTTATTTCATTACTTAATTGCATGTTATAGCTGGTCATAAGTTGCAGTTCATAGGGAACTTAGTCTATAACCTCACTTTTATTCCCAGTTGACAATTACTTTCACTGAGATTGTTAATGCCCTTGAGAAAAATTTGGACTTCAATGCATTTTATACAGTAAGGCTATTTTTCCTATTATTTTATAACAATATAGTATGTAAATTTGCATATGTATTACATTTTTCTGTGTTGCCACATGGTAATGAGTTCAAACTTAAGTCATTTTAAATCCTGGTTTATAAGGAAGAAGAAGGCATAAATTATATAAAGAAAAAGCATTGAGCCAGAATATTTTCCAGTGGTTTTATTGACGATAAAGTGCTGTAGTTTTAGTTAGCACCTCAAATATCCAAATTAAATTGTGCATTGAAGTGATGTAATTCTTTTCCATATATTCAGCTTTTACTGCTACAATACTGATGTATTATTTATTCTGCTTTGTGCTGAAATTTCATTTTAATTTATTATTAGATTCTTTTCAATCTATTAGGAATCTACATTCAAACTTGCATTACTGATGAGGAATAAAGAAGAAATACTCTTTTGTATATAATGAAGATTCATCACTATTACTGCTGCTACTACTACATCCACCACTACAACACTTTTCAATACTGTCTTCTTCAAATATTGAAGACAATTTCCCCATTTCTTATGTAAATTTTTAACCTGAGGGCAAAGCAGCTGATGTAGATAGAAAGCTGTATGAAGTGGTTTACTCCATCTGGTTAGCTTCTTCATAGAGATCTGAATTTTTCTGGCATGATAAAGTCTAATATATTAGACATGTCAGTTGACAGACTATTCTCTCTTTCCTTTCATTGAAAAGACTAAAACTTAATTCATTAGTTATGAATTAGAGAAGTTTTACCCTTTAATTACCTTTTAGATAATTAACGTATTGCTACTTTTTTTTTATCACCATAAGTTTTACATTGGTTTTCCCATGCAGACATAGGTTACAACAAATCAGCAATGTTGCATCTTGGCATTAATCTTGATACAGCATCATTACCAGTTCTGTCAAGATTGTTTTGACTGTTTATTTCTTGGCTTTCTTTAATCTGTAAACATATATGATGGTATTTTTAGTTACAATGCATCTCGTGTAGTTTTCATTGCATGTTTTTATGGTTGCATGTCCTATTTATTGCTGACTGCAATGATAAAGTGGGATGGATTTGTTCATCATGACATTTCTAGTAATGTGTTATCTGTTCACACTAAAACCTTGTCCACCCCCATATCAACCTTATACCAGATGACTGTTCGTAAGTGAGCCACTTTACAATATCTTTCTTTCCTCAGTGAAAATTGACAGCTAAAAGGAGCTGAGATTAAAATTGTTGAAGATTGCATAACTCTCGCTAATCTGGGGCTTAAGCCAGTAAGATCAGATTAAGGATCTATTTTAGATACTAACTTTGCATGTTGATTTTGTATATTTTATCTTATCAGACATAAAACAAATGCTTCAGTGAGCAAGAGATATACATCATCTTGTATATGTTTCTATGAGCAATCACAATAAGTTTCACTGAAGGTTTGAGAAATAAAAGCAAGGCAAGAATGTTGGCAAGTTCACTAATGTTAACGATTACAAGGAATGGAGAATCAATGTGTTATAAGGCAAACTTGTATGTCACTTACCATCACATCTGTTCTAGTGTTTTATGGCCTTATGTCAATGGTATAAATCACCTTATGAATAGTCCACTGGGCATTCCCAGAATATCTGGTTTCCTCAACAGCAAAATGAACTGAATTAATGTTGAATTAAATATACTGCCCAAATGAATGACAAAACACCAGCATTGGATTTGAACTCAAGATGCATAAACTTGTACCTTAATACTTGATCTCATTTGTGTATGTGGCTTTTCTTCATTTTATTTTTTGTCTGTGGGGCAGTACCATGGCTTTTTGCAAGTGCTCCCAGATTGATAAGATTGATGTTAACTTGGAATGTCTGGAGTTCAGCATCTGCAAGGAAATTGTGGGCAGGATGAGAATTTAGCAGTTAATTGTTAGGAAAGACTTCTGTACAGAATTGGTGGGTAGGACACTGATTGTGATGATGGTGAGAGGAAATTAGATGGGTGTGTTAAGTGGGCCTGGATGAAAGAAATATGTAGCTAGCTACCTGAGACACAGTGGCCATTGTAGCAGAGATAGAAGATGCAAAGAGAATTGTGTGTATAAATAGTTCTTTGCTAATCAGCTCTATAGTTTTGTGTGTGTTTGTGTATGGTGTAGCAGCACACTATCTCAAATATGTGAGCTGTACTCGGAGTTATCTCTTAGCTTTGTTGGTTGTTAGCAAATGATTGGAACCAAAGTACTCTTGGAGGCACTTTTGGTAATACTTTTGGCCACCATGAGAGGTCATCAGAGATTTAGTGTAGCATTTGTAGTAACACTAAGTAACATACAAGAAAACTATACAGCTGATTAACAAAGAATTACAGAGACACTTTCTTTTTACTGCTGCTTCTATATTACAATGGCCTCTGAACTAGTACATATTTCCTCTACTCAAGTCCATCCAGCAGAAGTTGTCAATTCTCCTCTTACTATGTCTTACTCCCACCCACCCAGATCTCGTACTATAGACTATTTTCCTGACAATTCATCCTCCAAACTGGAAACCTTCGATTCTCTTCTTGCTCATGATTAGCTGTATTTCATATTTACAGAGGGTGTGAAGAACATAGTTGTTTCTTTAATGTGTGTAGTAATTTTGAATTTTTGCTGTTAAGAATGATTAAGTTGTCATGTTCTCAGTGAAAGATGTTTCTAATGCCTGGCAAAAATTGCCTTGGTTTTTTTTGTGGGAAGATAAGTGTGGTTTTACATGTGTGTAATCATTATGAGAAGAGACAGCATCAGTGAACAGGGAAAAATGAGCGTAAAAGTCATAATTGAAACTTAGGATACACCAGAATTGATCAGTACACAGTTAGTGGAATGATCTAACAAGAAACTTCTGATGCAAAACTTTACAGAAATGGATTCTATAAGCAAGTATCTTAGCTAAGATGTTCTTTTATACCTGATATGATTAAAAGCTTTAATGAATCAATGGCAACTGGATTGTTTTTGCTGAATCCTCTCAAGAAAAAAAGATCACTGGTACAGCTGGCTGCATGAAAATAGTATTGGTGATACTGAATGGGGAAGGGTAATGAAGAATTTTATTGCTTATGACTGCCTTCAAGCAGTTGGAAGGGGTGAGCAGTTGGCAAGGTCAGACAGGTTGCTCTTCTTAGATGGTACACATTAACAGCAAAATGTATACACTCTGGGAGATAATTTATTGATAAACCACTGTGCCAAACAAAATACCTAGTGGTATTTATTGTACCCAAGTTGCACAGACACTTTTTGGTCACACTCACTGCTGGAAGTGTCATGAAACTTGTGTCCAAAATTGATGATGAGAAACTTCAAAGTTCTGCTAAAGTTTAGGAGGCTGAAGAGATTCCAAGCTGTATGATGAATGTGCAAAGACATTCTTGGTTTTGGGAATTTGGATACCTTTACTTCAAAAGATATCTCAACAGGTTAAGGAATTTCTTGAGGATGTTTTATTTTTTTAATCAATATTATTGATGTCATTATGTCTAGTAGAAAAGTAATGAATATTTTATGAAAGAAAAAACAAATACTGTAGGACGATTAACAATAACGAATGTATGAGAATATTAAAACTCAAGTCTGAATAATATATTTCTTAGTACTCCTGGATTTTTCTTTTTTTTTTACTCTTGGCCTAGAAATATACACTGAATTCAGAATATGTTTTCACTGTGAAGCCATTTTACTAAAGATTGCTGCAGCTAAATGAAGGTTATCTGAACATACTCAAACCTACTCAAATTTTAACCTTTTAGTGTTCACTATCTATTAGTGTCCTACCTGTTTCCTGCTTGTAAATTTAGTCTCTTTCTCCAATACCCACTTCTACCCTCACATTTCATTTCTTCCCCCAACCCCCCAACCCTTTGTTCTCTTTCTTTGTCTCTTTCACACAAATGTTATTGAGTCAACTTGATCATGTTACAGGAGTTGCAGTGTATATTAGTAATGTTAGATTCGAAAGCTGGTAATGTAGTTGGGACTTCTCACAGCCTGTTGTACTTCCATTTATTAGTGCCATTATCTGACTATATTAGTTTGAAAGGGGACAGTTGATGACCTCATTGTCAGTAGCACCTTCATGTATGTAGCTGTATCTTTTTACATTCTGAGAACAGGAGTTAACTTTGCCTCTGATCTCTCCTGGAGTGATTAAAAATAAAGGTGGGTACCTGAATTAATTCACTCTTTTGTAGCCTTGTGCAAGTGTAAGAAATTAGTGCTGAAAAATTTTTTCTTTAGAACCCTTGTATGTAATAGCGTAACCCTCGAAATATTATCATTGCACAGCTATATTCTATTTAGTTTTTGTTTTCAAGAAACAAAAAAAAAAACTTGCTACAAAAATACCTCTCCCCTCAAATATTACTCCAGACATTGCTTTTAGTATGGTTTACATATAAATATTGATTTCTTATATTAGTCTGAACTATGCAAGCACAGAAAATTGGACATTAAAATGATAACAGTGGGCTATAAATTTGTATGAATGCTATGGTTAAATGAACTGACACCTAGTATATGACTGGTATTTTATGATGGGAGGATGAGTGAAAGACAACGCCAACTCTGAAGAGATTTGAACATAAGCACACACTTAGCTGTGTGGTTAAGAAGCTTGCTTTGGAACCACATGGTTTTAGGTTCAGTCTCACTGTATGACATTCTGGATAAGTGCCTTCTACAACTTCAGGTCAACCAATGCCTTGTGGGAAAATTTGGAAGGTAAAAACCATGCAGAAGTCTGTTGTATACATAAGTATATATGTGTTTGTATATGTTCCCCACCACTGTCAGTTTACAAATGGTGCTGATTTGTTTCTGTCCCTGTAGCCTAGCAGTTTTGGCAAAGAAACCAATAGGTTATTAGGGTCAGTTTGTTCAACTAAACTCTTCAAAGCAGTACCCCAGCATGGCCACAGTCCAGTAACTGAAACAAGTAAAAGTTAAGATAAAAAATAGGTTAGATATAAATACTATGCATTTAATCCAACACTCAGAACATTTCAGTCACCCCCACTGCCTTTTAATACATAGAAATATTGAAATTTATCTTATAATATTTTGTCAATAGAAGACAGTAGACTTGGCAGAAATCATGGAGCATTTATCTAAATACATTATACTTAAGGTGGCAAACTGGCAGAAACGTTAGTACACCAGGTGAAATGTTTAGTGGTATTTTGTCTGTTTTTACATTCTGAGTTCAAATTCCGCCAAGGTTGACTTTGCCTTTCATCCTTTCGGGGTCGATAAATGAAGTACCAGTTGTGTTGATCTAATCAACTGGCTGCCTCACCAAAATTTCGGGCCTTGTGCCTAGAGTAGAAAAGAATCTAAATTATATCAACTTTTGCTTCTCTCTGGATTCTAGGTTGAATCTTACTGAAGTTAGCTTCACTTTTTGTCAGTTAGGTTTGATAAAGTAAGTAATTAATATATATTCAGATTAATTCAATTGACTACAAAAATTAATCTATTACCTACTTCAAAATAATCAATGATGCTTTTAATATACACTAACAGGAAGCTTACTGGAAGGCGAGTGTTTTTAGTATGTTTAAATATTCTGAAAGAACGCTTATATCAAAACTATCATAATGGTAAGTCATCTCACTAATGTCATTATAGCAGTCATAGAACTTCCTTTCCATTTGAATAGTTTTGTAAGTTATTAAGTGATGACTTAGAGAAAATAATTTATCTTATATTTTATTGCTTGTGTGAATGTGTTTGTAATTAGTTATGTATGACATGACTTTCTACAGAAAGGTGCTTCTTGGACATCAAAGTTTAGAGAAAGAAAATCAACAACCAACTAGGGTAATAATAATGTTTTATTTAACACTATGGATTTACAAAAAATTTGGGGGCTGTTGCTAGATAATACAATGTGGGATTATATAAAGAAGTATGTAAAAAGTAGAAAAATGTTAAAATAAATTCTAATGATGAATAATTCCCCAAAAGAAGGAGGGAGACTTCCTAGAGCTGTTCATGAAAACTACAGTTACCCTGACCACTAGGGCAAGTGCCCTCTCCATATCATTTTCCTTCAAGTTACAGGCACATGCTTAGAGTAGACCTGTTCACTCAGACAATTCTTTCCACATTCACCCACCTTCCAACAAAATTGCTGGGAGCAGCACTTCCTTTTCTATAATCAGCTTCCTTTTCAAGTGAAACTTAAGAAAGTTCATGAAGGCTTGGCCATAGAGGAAAGAATTTGTCTCCAGCCTTTTCAGTCTGGTTCATCACACAACCATTCTTTTACTGGCAGTCATGCTGGAGCACCACATTCAAGGGTTTACTAAAGTCAATATGATCATACTGGCTTTGGTATCTATATTTAAGTCTGGGACTTATTAAATCAATCTATACTTGTCATACGTCTAAACAATGAGCAGTTTTTAAGCACTGTGAAAGTATATACGAATTGTGTGTTACAATTTCTGTCAACCAAATTTTGCTCAGAAGACATTGGTAATCCTGAGGCTATTGTTGAAGACATATACCCATTGTGGCAGGCAAGGCAGCCAAGCTTACAGCCATGTTTTATATATGATTGAGTTGTGTAATAAGCACCCTGCAGTAACTTGTTTAATTGAATGTTTTGGCTACTCTGCTTCTTCATTATGCAACCAGCAGTAGTTTTGTATTTTTCTGACTTTTTCCCCCCAAACTTTTTTCAGAATTGTATATTCTAAACACAACCAATGACAATTTTGCCAAAATTTTCATAAAGTCAGGTTTTTTTTTTTTTTTTGTTAAGGCAATAGTAATACTTATTGCTCAACTTTGTGTATATATTATGTGTTATATGATATACAGGAAATGCACTGCGTGTGTAATTTAGTGGTTATTCAAAAAATGCTTTATACTTATGTGCATATGAATCTCTTCCTTATGTGTCTAATTACTGTACCTTTGTGTCTTTTCTGGTATGTATTTGTCTGTTTATTTGTGCATTCACTATTAAATGTGTGTTTTTATATATATATTTTTCTGTATCTGTACATGAGCATTAATTATTTACTGTGGGTGTATCTGCTTTTATATGTGTTTTTCTCAGTGTGCATGTGTATTACTTTCTTTTGTGTCTCTTCTATGAAGGATGGATACTGATACTCCATTCCCATCACTTTTCTACCACTAACCATTTTCGCTTATCACTTCATCTCTCTCTCTCCCTTATCATGACACTGCTCATAATGTTTCCTATTCAGTCTCCTCATCAACAACTAACATATAGCTATCACACTCTTTTCCATTACTCACTTCTTCACTATCCTATGACTATATTTCTCTAATCACATTCGTACTCTCTTCTGTTTCCTTTTAATCATCATTCTTGTCTTTCAATACTTTCTGTCCTTTTACCTTAAAAGAATGAAACCAATATAGCGTAGACAACTCTTCAAGACTTGTAAGGACAAGGCATCATCTCTAGTGTTGGTGCTATGATAAAATACACTCTGTACATTCTGTAAAGTGGTTGGTAAACAAATAGTGGAAACTAAGAGAGGGCTCTCTCTCTCTCTCTCCAAGTGCATGGCAACCTCTCTGGTGCCATGATAAAACACATCCAGTAAGTAAAATCAAAACCAAAAATCAAATGGGAATTGTAGCTGTGGTCGATGCCAGTGCTGCCTGATTGGCTCTCATGCTAGTGGCACGCAATAAGCACCATTCATGCATGTCGTTGCCAGTGCCGCCTGACTGGCTCCCCATGCCAGTAGCACATAAAAAGCACCATCCAAACATGGCCGATGCAGGTGCCGCATGACTGGTTTCCATCCTGGTGGCACGTAAAAAGCACCCATTACACTCTTGGAGTGGTTGGCATTAAGAAGGGTATTCAGCTATAGAAACACTGCCAGATTAGATTGGAGCCTGGTGCGGCCTCTTGGCTTGCCAGTCCCCAGTCAAACTGTCCAACCCATGTCAGCATGGAAAGCAGATGTTAAACGATGATGATGATGATGAATACACTCTGTAAAGTGGTTGGTGTTAGGAAAGACATCCAGTCATAGAAACCATGCCAAATGGTAAGTGAGATATGGCCCTGCAACCTGTTGAAGAAGATAGTAACTCTAAAAAGAGCTGGCTCAGATGATAATGATCTATTCAACTTATTCCCACAAGAAAAACATAAATGAAATGAAGATGAACAATATTCTTCAGTTTTTAGGATTCTGTTGTGTACTGGAAGGGATTTCAAACAAAAGAACTAGTTCAAATATACATTTATTAAAACCTTTTTAGACTATAATGGATTGAATCATTAGATGTGCTTTAGCCAGCCTGCTCTAAATTCTGTTGAAAGGGCTAAGCTATATGAGCTGGAGTTTTGTAATTTGATAGGGCAACGAGTTAACACTTATATATACATTTTCATATAACTATGGAAAACTATTTGCTGTCATTTTCTACCATTCATTGTTTGCATTAAAGCTAGATAGATTTCATAGAGCAGATAGCTACCAATTTGAAATTGCTAAATAATGTTCTCTCTTGTTTCCCACCTTACACTAGCCAGCACAGTGTCCCTCTTACCTCACCATCACATACCACTTGACTCCATTTAACACTCTCTATCAGTTAAGTCTATTTTCATTTATATATGTTTTCTATAACATACCCACACCACCTTCTTGATTATCAGTAACTTCCCATTAAATGTCACCAGCATAATCATAAAAGAAGTTCTAATTTCCTGAGTTAAACCACATCACAGCACAGCATATGTATATGCTTGTATACTCACATTAAAATATGTATGTGCATGTGCGCACACGCACACACTAGATTTCATTTAATATATAGTAAATCACTGACCCATCCTGAACAAACTGAATTTCAGCTCTTGGACAAATAGTTATGACTGTGCCCCCTCACTATGCCAGTGTGGGAAACTACTGCTGCTATTATTATTATTGTGCTAGCAAAATCATAAACATTCTCGGCAAAATGTTTAGCAGCAATTCACCTGTCTTTATGTTCTGAGTTCAAATTCTGCTGAGGTTAACTTTGCTTTTCATCCTTTTGGAGTTGATAAAATAAGTACCAGTTGAGCACTGAGATTGATGTAGTCCACTCACCCACTCCCTTGAAATTGCTGGCCTTGTGCTAAGATTTGAAACCATTGCAGAATTGTTAGCATGCTGAGCAAAATGCTTAGTAGCATTTTGACTGTTTTTACATTCTGAGTTCAAGTCCTGCTTGAGGTCAACTTTGCCTTTCATTCTTTCAGGGACAATAGAATGAATACAAGTTGAGCACTGGGGTTGATGGAATCGACTAACTTCCTCCCCAAATATTTCCAGCTTTGTACCTATAATAGAAAGAATTATTATTATAGTTGTGATGGATTGGTAGAATCGTGTCTGGAAAAAATTCCTTGCAGTATTTCTTCTAACTTATGTTCTGGGTCCAAATCTTGTTCAGGTCAACCTTGACTGTCATCCATTTGAGGTTGACATAATAAAGTAGTAGTTAAATACTGGGGTCAGTGTAATAGACTAACCCTGCTCCCAAACTTAGGGTTGTGTGCCTAGAAGAGGATATTCAATTTTCAGAAAATGTGTGTAGTATATATTTCTAGCCACCCCAACACTTAAATTCAAATCTGTCAAGGATTAACACATATCCTTTCATCTGCAAGTTAATAATAAATACCAGTTAGATATCAGTGTTAGTTTAATTGATTATACCACTTCCTTATATATTTCTGCTTTTAAACCAAAATCCAACTCTTTATTAGCTACTGAGCTGTGAAAATTCTTCAACAAACCTAATGTGCATCTTGGTTCTGAAACTGATTGTAGCTATTTAATTTCTCTGCCAGCAGTGCCATTGGGAACAACAAAATCCTAACTTCTAGTTTCTCTTTGCACAAATCATGTAATCTTTTGTTTGTGTAAGAAATTGTATTTTTTCATGTAGAAGTAACAGCAGCCTTATCTCTGAAGGGTTACAGATAAGCCTAAAGGTTTAATTCATATCAGATATAAGGTCAGAAATAACTAGTTGAAGCTAGTCTAACCTGCACCACCTCCACCATTATTAATCACACCATTATCAGAGGGCGCTCAGACTAGGATTGTCAATTGTCAAACTTGCTGTTCTAATCACTGCCAATACCACTATTACTTTCAATCTGGCCATATATGTGAACATTTTATAACTAACTACAAGGTTATAATTATATATTCTCTTTTTGGTTAACTAAAAGAATAATAGATTTATGAAATGGTTCTCCAACATGACAATCCTTCCCTTTGGGGGTTCAATCACATATTTATGCTTGTATTTCTTTGAAAACTATCTCCAGTCACCCCAACTTTCTTTCAAACCACTGTTATCTTACCCCATGAGGTCTTGCCTATATTGAAACCATTCTTTATTTTTCCTCTACTGAAGCTTTCTCCTAGTCTACGTTGTACTTCTCTATCTGATAAACCTTGCTCAGTCATCCTCTTTTCAGATTTAGGAGTGTTTTTTTCAAATAAAGCAGATAATAGAATTAGTATTTAAGTGCATTTTCTTTTTAAATGTTAGATAAACAGATCTGATTTAACATAAGGATAATTTCTTACATGATAGGCTATTGGTAAAAGTTCGCTGAATCATTTCCTCTTTCCCAGTATATGACTGGAACTATTTCACTGATATCTCTCCAGAAAGATCTAAAATAAAATTGGCCTTAGCCAAATTTAAGGTTATATCACATCATTGCTATCATTTTACTGTCCACTTCTCCATGCTTGTACAAGTCAGTTTATTGAAGTGGATTTTACACAGCCAGATGTCCTTGTCACCAAATAATGTAATATTTTTCCCATGGCCAGATATGTCTTTACAGAACATTGCAAATGAATGACACTGCTTGTCTGACAGTGATACTATCACAGTGTTAAGACAAAGAGCTACTGACATACACACTCTCACATGCATACAGCAGGCTTCTTTCAGTTTCCATCTATCAAGTCCACTCACAAGGGTTTGGTTAGCCTGGGTCTAAAGTAGAAGACACTCGCTCAAATTTCCACACAGTGGGACTGAACCCAAAATTAAGTGTTTGGGACACACTTTTTTACGTTGCCATGTCTGTGCCTATGGCATACTGGAAAGAAACTTAGTACAGCATAGTATTTACTTTAACATCATCATTTCTACTATAGAGCAATGGACAAAATGTTTTGTGCTATTTGTCAATTCTCTACATCCAGAGTTCAAATCCTACTGGGGTCAACTTCACATTACATCCGCCAGGTATTGTTGAAATAAGGCACCTATTGAGTACCAAGTCAATGGTATTGGCTTGCCACTTTGCTTCAAAATTTTTGGCTTTATGCCTAAATTAGAAACTAGTATTAATTGCTGGCAGAATTGGTAAAGAGCTGTGCACAATGTATTGTGGTATTTTAATGTCCCTTCATATTATCTACTACAAAATCTCCAATCTAATGGCAAAAGTAGCTCTTCACCTTTCCAGGGTCAATAAAAAAAGTAGTAGACAATGTTCATTTGAGTATACCCATTCAATTTGAAACCATCATTACATATGGTAAGCATCAAGAAGGCAGCTTGGTGAGTTATTTGTCAACTAAATTTTCAGTTTGGTGTCATTTCAATTCACTGACTTCACCAATGATTGTGGGTAATTATCAATATCACAACCTTCCATTTTTCCTCTCAAGAAATTTTAAGCCAAATATCTCAATAGGACTTTTTAAATATTTGTTTTGTGATTTTCTTGAATGTTTTGTACAGTTCTTGAATTCTTGTGTATTATATATTTCTTTACTACCCATAAGGGGCTAAACACAGAGAGGAAAAACAAGGAAAGACAAACAGATTAAGTTGATTACATCGACCCCAGTATGTAACTGGTACTGGGGTTGATGTATTGTGTATTATAGCAGATATTGATACTCTTCAGGAGGGTCATTTTGCCACATGCATTGTCATAATTCACATTTTATAAATGAATTCAGTTGATTGGTTTATCTTTCACCAATACAACTGTAATTTTTCAGTCACTCCCCCACCCCTGCAACTATATCTTCCTTTTGATCTGGTATTTATATCTACTCTCTCTCTCTCTCTTTGTAATTGGAGGCGCTCATAGTAGGGGCTTCTACTTGTGTTTTTCCTTATATAGATACACAGACACACATTTGTTCTTATTTTATTGCCATATGTTGTTTATGGTCATTTACTAGTGCATGTACTTACCTGCTTGTGTTGTGCTGGTCTGCCTGTCCATCCATACACCTACCCTTACATTTATTTTTGAGTGCATGTATATATATAGTCACTAGTTTTCAGCAATATTGTGAGTTTTTATCATTCTTAGGTGTGACTTCATCAAACATTACACCCTGGAACTTATCATACCAGGATTTTTTTTTTTACATGTCCTTTCTAATCTATTCCAGAGTCTCCTCTTATTTCATTTGCATCATTGATGTTGATAGTTTTGAACCTTTTCTTGGTTTCACTAAAACCTATTTGGTACTTTTGGCCATATCTGTAGTGGTTGAAATCCAGTGCTTACTTTTGCAGTTAAGTAGGTGTATGTGGGATATATTTCTCATCATTTTTACTGGGTCTACTTTTAGGATGTTTATTTTAACATAATAAATGTTCTTTACAGTACTCTGTTCCAGTTCCTTGATATCTGTCTTGTGGATGTGTTTAATCATAGGTTTGTTATCTCTGTTGTGAGAGTACATTCCCACACTTATGGGTCTTTGTTATTTTTCTTTGCTTTTCATTCCATTACAGCTAGTTTTTATGAGTGTAATTTTTATAGCATTATACAGACATGACTGGCAAATATCAACTGCACTCATGTATAAAATATGATTTGAATACCTATCTACTGAACATAGACGTTTTTAAGTTTATTACTGTTTTTACCAGAGGTCACTTGCTTATAAAAGTTGAGTCAATGTTTGTACATTACACACAAAAAGACATTGGTGCTTGAATATGATGTATAGCTAAATTATGTAATGCTGTTGATTGGAAATCAGGCAGTGCTACAGTTGTTCTTTTACAGAGACCGCTCTTAGTTGTGTAGACAGTATCAGTGGTTGTGATGACTAAATTAGATTTTTGTGTTACACTTGCTGTTATTGGAAGTTGTATTAATTACTCACCTTGTCCTCTTTTTCCACCACCTTTTTAATCACTTGATTTCTTTCTCTCGGCACCCTTTGTCCATGTTTGCTCTGTCACATCCATTTTCTGGTTTTGCTTTCTTTGTTTTTTTTTGGTTTGCAGATTTTTAAAAAAACTTTTTACAATCTTGTCTGTTTTCTACCCCTTCACTTCTTCCTTTTCCATTTCTTGCTTTATTTTGCTCTTCACTCTTTCTGTTACTCTCTTATTCTTACTCCACTTTAAAACTGACCTTTTCATACACTCCTTTCTTCTCAAGTTCTGTTTTGTTCTCTCTCTCAGCTTCACATAACTATTCTGTCTATTCTCCCCTACATTTCTATCTCCTTGCAATTGCTTGTCCTATGCTTCATTAACACAATGTGACTATATTATATCTCACTATGGACACTTTCCATCAAATCATTCTGTGCTGTTTTAAAAATTGAAGTACACATTGGGCCTCACTGAGGCAATGGCGAAGGACCAAGATCTCAGTAGATATGCTGTGACTGCAAAGACCTGGGCTGCTTCCTGCACCAGTTCGCATAGCCCCTGCCCATTCAAAGTACCTTGGATTCCAGAACATCCCGCTGTGCTTGAGGAGACCTGTTGAGTCAAGTACATGAACATCGAAATAAATATCAATGGAAATAGTAGTTGTGATACCTGTGCCGGTGGCACATAAAAAGCACCATCCGAACGTGGCCGCTGCCAGCGCCGCCTCGACTGGCTTCTGTGCCAGTGGCACATAAAAAGCACCATCCGAACGTGGCCGATGCCAGTGGAAAAATACTCGGGCTGCTTTCTGCACCAGTTCTGCATAGCCCCTGCCCATTCAAAGTACCTTGGATTCCAGAAACATCCCGCTGTGCATGAGGAAACCTGTTGAGTCAAGTACATGAACATCAAAATAAATATCAATGGAAATAGTAGTTGTGATACCTGTGCCGGTGGCACATAAAAAGCACCATCCAAACGTGGTTGCTGCCAGCGCCACCTCAACTGGCTTCTGTGCTGGTGGCACATAAAAAGCACCATCCAAACGTGGCCGATGCCAGCGCCGCCTCGACTAGCTTCTGTGCCGGTGGCACATAAAAAGCACCATCCGAACGTGGCCAATGCCAGCGCCGCCTTGGCTGGCTTCCGTGTTGGTGGCACATTAATAGCACCAACCGATTGTGGACGGTGCCAGACTCCCCTGGCACCTGTGCCAGTGGCACGTAAAAAGCACCCACTACACTCGCGGAGTGGTTGGCATTAGGAAGGGCATCCAGCTGTAGAAACACTGCCAGATCAGACTGGAGCCTGGTGCAGCCCCTGGCTTCCCAGACCCCGGTCGAACTGTCCAACCCGTGCTAGCGCGGAAAGCGGACGTTAAACGATGATGATGATTGGGTAATGTTGTTTTAGACATCATTATTGTCATATAACATCTGTTTTCTATGCTGGCATAGATTAAATGGTTTGACTGAAAACTGGTAAGCTGCCCCAGGTTCCAGTCTGGTTTGGCATGATTTTTACTGGATACCCTTCTTAATGCCAACCACTCTAAGAATGTAGTGAATGCTTTCTACATGCTATTGGCATGAGTGTCAGTTATGAAACATCAGCATCAGTCACGACTATGATTTCACTTGGCTTGACAGGTCTTCTTAAGCATAGTATATTGCCAATGGTCTTCATCACATATCACTGCCTCCATGGGATCCAACATTTGAACGGTGCTTTTTACATGCCACTAGTACTGGTGCCAGGTATGCACCACCGGCGTTGCATTGGCCACAACTACGATTTCATTTAGCTTGATGGGTCTTCTCAAGCACAACATGTTGCCCAATGTCTGAAGGGTGTTTTTTACATGCCACCAGCACAAGTGCCAGTTATATGACACTAGCATCAGCCACGACTGCAATTTTACTTGGTTTGATGAGTCTTCTCAAGCATGGTATCGTCAAAGGTCTTGGTCATTTGTCATTGCCCCCATCAGGCCCAACGTTTGAAGATCATGCTTCATCACCTAGTCCCATGGCTTCCTGGATCTACCTCTTCCACTAGAGATCAGCCCTTCTTCACACAGCTGTCCTTGTCCATACACATTACATGACCATACCAGCACAGTCGTCTCTCTTGCACACCACATCTGATGCCTGTTATGCCCAATTTTTCTCTCAAGACCTGTCTCTAAAATGCAAGATGGTCACAGATTGAAAACCTTTGATTATATAAATCTGTTTGATCAGTCTTCATGCTATATAGCGTCATTCTTTCATTTTTCTTAATTATTGATATAACCGACAGCCAAAAGTTGGTAGCTTTGGTGTAGCTAGTTTGGTTTTTCACTTTTCAAACAGATAGTGAGCTTTCATTACTTGGGACTGTAATATAAGAACCAGTAACATGCTGCTAATTAACTAGTCCATTATAATCTGCATGTAATTACTGATAAGGATGAGGTAGTTGAGAGCCAGACAAGTATGGTCTCCAGATATGAACCTGTCTGCTGAAGGTGCATCAGTGAACAGATAACAATTTTTCATCTGTGTAGAATTGTTTTTGAGCTAGTTGGGTGGAGCTAGCACATCTGATATGGGTGGGAAATTTGTTCCAAGATGGGTTTAATGTGTATGTTTAAGTGGAGCATGAAAGTATGGTGGAACATACTTTCGGACTATAAAGCATGAGAATATTGTGAGATAAAGATTGTCATAAAACCTGTAGAAGAGTTTATATGTAGGACAATTTGGTGATCAGGCATTTGGACATTTGACAAGAAACGTGTTTTATTATAAGAAAGATAATTTTCTTTCTTGGCTGCTGAGTACTTTAATATATTATCAATTTTCAGTTAAGTCAATATCACACTTAAAATCACTACATATTCCTTGTATCTTCCCTGTAAATTTGAGGTTTCATACCAATGTATGAAAGTAAAATTGTATTGTATATGGCATTAACTTTGTCATCAAAACTTAGAAACATGCACTTTATAAGTATTGGAAAATATACTTGACCGGAAAAGCAAGAGTAAGATGCTCTACTTAATACACTGCTTGATTGATGACATGATCTTAAGCGATACCCAATACATCTCACTTAGTCATACTGCACCCTATACAAATTACCTTGGCTAAATACACTGCTCCACACACCTTGCACCGATTAACACTTTGCTCTTGCTCTTTGATTTTTATGTTTATGCATTTCTTCAGTTTTGAAATTCCTTTTTGAAGGTTATAGTATTTCAGCTACATAACTTTTGCAATATCTCTGTCATATGTCTCGCAACTAATAGACAATCAAAATGGTTCTGTGTTCCCAAGCTTGACCATTTTCATTATTTTACTATTTCTTTCACTTAATTTTGGCTACTCTATGCTTTTAGAAGTAAGATGGTAGAGTAAATAAGATATTGGACCACCTACCTACTCATTGCATAGGTTGTGGTTTGAGATCTACTGCTGGCATTCCAATGTAATTTCTGGGCAGAATGCTTTATTGCTTCAGTTTACCAATCTGTTAGGAATAGGTAACAAATCAACTGAAACTGACTTGTGGTAGACCAAGATCTTGTACAACAGATGATTTATCTCTTTTGCTTCATACCATAAATTTGAAGGTATGCACCAATCCTTAAATGGGGCTTAGAAGAAAATTACATTTCCATCAGGCTTTGCATGCTAAGCTACATGAATAAGGAATTCGTTCAAAATAGATGAGTTAGTGTAAAGCCCATCCCACTCTCTCACTCAAAGCATGTCTCTAACAGTGCATGGATGCCAAGCCAAATTGTGCACATTGTGATTATTAACACATTTTTTGTTTCGTGGTTAAAATTTTTTTTTCTTGCATAAAAATACCTTCATTGTCTGGATGTCATTCTCTTGGGTCTGAAAGCCTCTTCAATAGTCATGAGGAAGTCTTCATACTAATTTATGTATATATAATTTGAAAAGGCAGATCACAATTACACCTCTAGTTAGAAGGCAGTTTATCAAAAATAGCATGACTATTTATTTTGTTCAGTTTTTTCATTTTTATTTTCTTTTTCTTTGCTGATGGAGGTAAATCTAGAAATGCTTTCAGGAATATATAGTTTTTCTTCATTTACACAAATTATGAAAAATATTTTAAAGTATGCTGTATACTTGCCACTTTGCACACTGTATTACATTCCACATGCTGACTTGAGGTATTTGCTTCAACCTAGATTAGCTAGATCGTTGTTCAGGTGTATTTTTAACATTCTCACTGTAATCTTGTTTTCTTTATTCACCTTAACTATGTTTAATAGCAACAAATATCATTGAAAGTGACTGAGACAAGTGGAGTAACTTTACATATTCTATATTTCTGCAGACTTTTTTGTTTGCTTTTTTTTAAGCCTATTCATTCTCAGGCACATCTTACAATGATTCCCTGCATTTTTTCTCTTTTTTTTAGTGCATTAGTGATATAATGAATATTTAGAACTGACCCTCCTATATTAAGGAGTAATTTTACAGAGCTTTTTCATAAATTTATTATCTGTTTTGAAAGATATCTTAGATTTATGAAGCCAGATGAATACAATAAAATTAATTTATTTCTATTAAGTCTGGGAGGTGTTCAATATTTGGTTACTCTGATGAAATAGTGGTTTAAGATTGCAAAAGAGACAGCTGAGGATGTCATTAACTACTTTTCACGAATAAAGCATTTCATTGCATCTAAATTTACAAATGATAAAAATACTCAGTGAACAATCACCTGGAAACAATCACCTGGACAACCTGTTAATGACTTTGTCAGTTCTCTTTGACAAATATTGCAGACTTCCTATATCATTTGCAAAAGAAGTTCTTACAGGTGCTTTTTGCCTAGAGCTTTAACCATTTGAAAAGTAGTTTTCCATAGCTTTGTGTTTTTTCATAAAACTAGAAAAACCCTTATTCAAGTGGAAGAATCTATCATTAGTGCTATAGACAGCATCTTAAGACATTCTAATTCTTATGTTGCTGTTGGGAAATTAACTTTTAGTCTAAAACTTGTTTTTAGGATAGCTCTTACCTTACATGGCCATAGAGAATTTCCTGCTAACTGATAAACAATGTAAGGTAATGGAACATTTTGCAAAGATATTTTGGAAACCAAAAGTATTAAAAGTATCCTTCCATCAAAAGCAATTCAAAGTAGTGAAATAAATTGTTTCCTAGTAACTAAAGTTTCTGTTGTCTATGGAATATCTGATTCTGCCATTTTTGGAATTTCTGCATTATCACAACTACAGTCACTTCAATTTAAATTTAAAGATAAACTTCCACCTTTAATTATATTGCATGTGTTAATCTGAAAGTTAATATATTTAACAAACATTTAAAAGTCTGAGTATTCATTGTCTCAAACTTAGGAATTTTAGTAAAAGTAATAATTTTGCTTCACTCAGACTCGTTCTTTTGAAAACCTCAAATTCATTAAAGTTGAAATTAATAAACTACTGGATGAGGGAATATTTATATCTTCAGAGTCATGGTGTTCTCAAGTGTTGAAGTCAATAAAAGTTGTGGCAAAAAGTGTTTCACTACGTATCTACTATTAACAGATATACCCAGCTAGGTACATTTCCTATCCCATTTATTAGTAATGTTTTAAACCTAAGTTACAGAAATCATAATTTCAGTATGGTTGACCTTCATTCAGCACATTAAGTGTAGTTTACTCCTCAAGAGTAACATTTTACTTCTTTCGAAGCTAATAGTGAATTATTCCAATTTATGCAAGATTCTGAAATTACAAATAGCATTAGCTTTTAGCAGAGTAGTGAAAGAAATTAAAGACTTAAAAGAAATAGCCTCATTACTTTAATGTGGTGATTTGTGGAGAAAATACTAAAATATCTTCTGTTGTGAATATGTGCAAATGAGAGGGCTTTAACTCCAATCTAAAATAATGTAAAATCAGTGTGACTGAGTTACTATTTCTGGGTTACATATTTAGAGAAGGTAAGAAACAATTAAAGAGCTTCCTTATGTTCATCATCTTCCAACACTTGGTTCCCTACTTACGATTGAAGCAGATATTCATCTGTTTCATTAAAAGTTTCTGTGCTAATTCAAAATGGGCAGCCAATTTGCTACTATTCACATAGATTGAGTGCTATTGAAAAGATATAACTTGTTGCAGCTCATATTTTATCATTTGAAAAATATGCAACACTACCTGTTAACACAAAAATTCAAACTTAATATAGATCAACAAACAATAACTTTCCTTATGTTACTTAGTCTCCATCTAATACTAATACTCTGTAAGACTATAGCTCACAGAGTTCACATGAAATACAGTACCATCCAAGAAGTACTTGTAAGATGATGAATTGATATCAATAGATTCCCTCAAATGCTCAGAGAGATCATTAGAAGTAGATAGCTTCTGTTACCTAAGAGACCAAGTTAGCTGTGGATGAAGAAGTTCTGAAAGTATAGTTAATAGAATAAGGAGTGAGTCAAAGTTCAGAGCTTCTACTTTTGTGCAAGAGAGAAGACTGTGCTGGTTTAATCATGTAGTGTGTATGGAGGAGTACAGTTGCATAAAGAAGTTCCATTGTAATTGTGAAGGGAACCTGTGGAAGACGGACAAAGTGGCAAGAAAGAATCTTTGGATGTTGGGCCTCATTAAGGAAATGATAAGGAACTGGGAGTTGTGGTGATGCACCAAGCAAAGTAAAATTGCTGTCCTCCGTACATATAGGCTTGTCCTTTACAAATGCTGGTGCCATATAAAATTCACTCATGTTGGTGCAACATAAATGTACCCATGCTGGTGGCACATGAAAAGCACCTGGCACACTCTGTAAAGTAGTTGGCATTAGGAAGAGCATCCAGCCATAGAAACCATACCATAACAGACAATTGGAGTCTGGACAGCTCCCAGCTGGTCAGTTCCATGACAAACCATCTAACCCATGCCAGCATGGAAAATATATGTTAAATGATAATGAAGAATTTGAATAGATAAGCATTACACTTGATAGTAATCTGAATGCTAAGGGGTTAAATACACAAATTGGCTTCTATGAAGAGTCAGTTCTAATAATCTGTTACAAAAACACATTACAGATGAAATTAGATTGTATGTGTATGACATTAAAACCTTATTTCATCAAGAGTTTCAACTTGCTAGCTTATACAATCAACAAAACCTTGCAGCAACTGTCCCTTGATATTGTAGGACCAAAATCAATTACTATAATGAGTGACTCTTACATTCTGACAGTAGCTAATGAGTTTATGTATTATTGTATTTGTTTTACAAAAAGAAAATTTTCCAAGCTCTCATTAAAAGCTTCTACTCATTATTCACTTGGTTCAGAGCTCCAAGCTTTGTTCATAGTAACCATGGCACTCAATATGAAAGCACTGGGTTTGGAATTTTTAAGTAGAAAGAACAACTCATCGCTATAAATTACCAAATGGACAATATGAATGTTACAATGGGAAGATGTGGAAAACTACTAAGTTGTACTTAATTCAAGCAAACAAGATGATAAAAGAACTTGCTCGGGTGGTGATTTAAAAATGTAATTAAAGTACTCCCTTAATGTCCTCATTTAATTTTTAACAGGGAAGCCTGACAGTCTCAACAAGCCATTTATCTCAAACTCCTGAACACAAAGTTTTAGGTAACACTGAAACCTGCAAACCTTTAGTCATGTATCCTCTCTCTTAAGCAAGTACAACTACAACAATCATAAGTTTGGAAATAGTAAATGCTGAGAACATCTAAAATGTTTACTGCAACTTAACTATCAATTCTAGCGTCCTGAAAGGAGCAAGAAGAATGCTTGCTTATTTGGATGTGTATGATATGTCCTAATGACCAACAATGACTTTTGTTAGACTTTGTATTGTTAATTACCAAGTTTTTTTGGGTTTTTTTACCATTTGGAAGTTACCATTTGACATTTCTTAATGTTCTTCCCCTTGTTGAATATCTTATTGAATATTCTTTATTAAAACATATAAATCAGATGACTTTGTTTACAACTTCTGATGTGTGACATTCATCTTTGGTTGGACATTCACTGTTTGAAATTATAAACACTCAGAAACAAAACCAGAATGTAGACTTCACTGGAAGCGTAGCTTCAACTCTAGTGTGTGCTTGCTTGTTTCAATTAAATGTAGATGCTATTGTATTGAAGATTAACTTACTTACCTGAGCAATTAATGAACATTTTTTATTGTCAATTACTTGGGATTTATATTGGCAATTAACTTAAGATGAGTTATTTTAGGTTTTTATTTAACACATGTTTAATAATTCATGTGAATGATATCCTATTATCTTGGCCAGGTGTAACTTACAAAATCTATATTACTATTAAGCAGCATAAATCTTATACAGCTTAGATGATGTTTAGATGAGTTTCTATGTGATTCTGAAGCTGTGTGTAAGATTCATAGGGATGCTCAAAATGTAATGGAACATGTGGTAGTTATGCCAATCTTATGATCATTGATGATATGAATGAAGTAAAATACCTACAACTCGGAGCATTAGATTTATCTATTGTTATAAGGTTCATTTGTTTCTTTATGGAAGCAAGTTTATATATTTGAAAACTGGGCAACAAACTTGCCAAGCACCAGGTATAAAAAGCATTATAGATCCATAAAAACAATTTTATATCTGACCCTTACAGATTGATTAACCCAGCTAAATCTGAAATAGGATTAGTTAATAAAACATATTTTAAATTAGAAAAGCCACCAACCTACAACAAGGGTTTCCTGAAAGTAATGCAAAAGTGAGCATAACTTTTTTATTAACTGACATTGTTTGTTTAAATTGCACATGTTTAGTAGCATAACTTCTTTATAGAGAGGTACTATTTAGCATAATCTTCATCACAATGATGATTTACACCCAACTTTAAAATCCTCTTCAAAAAAATTCAGGTGTGCTATTGTACCCCACTTTTGTTCCACTTTCACCTCCTCTGTGTCATCAAACTGACCCCTAACAACTTTCAATGAACTGAACTAGTCAGATGGTGCCAAATCCAGGGTAGATGGGGCACCACTGATATGCCCAATTTGCTGCTGGTTGCCTAATTTGTTGCCAATTTTAATTAGACATGCTCATGATGAATATGAACTCTTTTCCATTTTTTTTTTTTTTTTTGATCTCTTGAGCATTTCAATGTACTGCTTGGTTGTCAGAGTCTAACCACAAAAATCAAGGAGAATGATAACCAGTTTCACCCTTCCATAAAAAAAAAAGCCCATTAAAAAAAACAAAAAACTTTGTCTCAGTTACTAGCTCTTGAATTCTTAGGCTTTGGAAAAGAGGTATGACATCATTCCATGGACTGAATCATAAAAATACATTGTTTCATTCCCTTTGTCTCTTTCTTGATCTTAAAGATACATTCATGTTTCATTCCCTGTCACCAGATCCAAAAAAATGTGTTTTCATTAGCTTCAAACACTTCCTTCCAGTAAATCAAAGCAGACTTTCATTCTTATTTCCTTCAAATTGAATATCAACTGTCATACACTTTCTGATATCCAAGGTCTTCCATCTTCTATAATGGATTGTGACCACAAAATTCTTTAATGGATTGTGACCTCAATATACTTGTATAATTGTAACTCATCTGCTCATGCAATTTAATGTCCACTCTCTGATAATTTGTGTCAGTGGTTGCAGTTCATCTCTCCACACTGTATATTTTGTCTTCAGTGCTGGTTTCCCTTTCTTTAAACTTTTTTAGTTCATCTGTACACATTGATATTGCCAGGGTTATCATTTCCATGAACAACCTTGTCTTTAAAACATACATATACATGCAGATATGCACACAATATATAGTCGTGATATAGTGATGTAACTAAGATATAATGCATATATGTGTGCATATAATTGTATTGACCAGACTATTGAATGTTGTTGCACACTGTTGATTACAATGTGATTCTTTGAATTGTTATAGCTTTCGACTGATTGTACCCCCTCTGTCTGTCTGTCTGTTTCTCTCTCTCTCTCTCTCTCCACTCACACACACACACATGGAGGGAGGGAGAAAATGCCTTGTACTTCATCGGTCCAGTTCTGGTGAGTTGTGGCTGTGAATTTTATTTGTTATGTCAATGACATTCTAAAGGAACTCGCTTTTCTGCTTTCTAAAATTACAAAAAACATCATTCCAAATTTTGGAGAAGAATAACCAAGATCACTTCATCAAACTGCAGAAATGATTAAGCAATCTAAATTTTAACATAATTTAATTTTTTTTTTTATATTGAAGTTAATTGCTCTAACTTTTAAAAATTACTGTCATTTTAGTTTGTATGTTGAAACTTGCAGCAAGCCAGCTATATTGACAAACCAATAACTCTCTGACTGGAAAGTCAATTGTTCCCATTCCACAATGGCATTGTTGATGTATCTTTGGCAATGCTCTGTAATTATAACTCTAAAAGTACACCTAGCTGAAGATAGGTACTTTTGGAAGGTACAGCTTACCATTGTAAACAATGATAATACTTTGTAATTGACATATTTTATTAATTGTTGAACTTGAATTTCCTTTACAGTTTAGTTGAGTCTGACATATTATTGCAGCAGATTGACATAATCATTATAGTGTCTGAAAAAAAATTGCTTTGCAGCATTCTTTCTAGCTCTTTTACATTCTAAGTTCAAATCCTGCCATGGTAAACTTTACCTTTTGTCCATCCAGGGCCAATGGTGTCACTCCTCCTTCACTCAAAATTGCTGGCCTTATAAATTAGAAGCCACTGTTTGTTCAAGACAAATTTAAAAGAGAGTGATGGGGTGCTCATGTTTTATCCAAAATTTATGGAAACTATTTTTGTGTGCTCTAGTTGTCTTTTACTCAAGTTATTTGTACGTTGTTGCTTTCTTGTTATTGTTTTAGCAGGTCAAGTGGATTTATTTGAAAAATATGACATAAAAGTAAACAAATCTGATATTTTACCTCATAATAAAACAGACTGTGTACAAAGGTATTTTAGACTGATTGCAACCTAATAATTTGGTTACCACTCTAGCAATGAAAATAGTTTGCAATTTTTTTAATGAATGGTGCTAGTGTTTTCAATATATGGTAATGATATTATATGCTTATATAGCAGCTGGTTGAGTTGCTTCTAATTTAACTGTGGTGGCCATTCCATTTATCTTTACCTCTGAATAGTTGCTAGTCCAGTTGCTTCTATTTGTGTCTAGGTGCCAATGCAGTCATGTTTTGTATAGCTGCCTGTCAAATTATTACCAATCCAGTTATTTACCTCTGCATATGAACAGTTAGTGATCTGTATAGGGTTGTCAGTGCAGTTGCTATGTCCCTTGTAGATTACCAGTCCATTTGCTTGTGTCAACGTATTGTTGCTAGACCAGTTGTTTGTCTTTACAGTTACTTGTCTGTTTATAGAACTGCAAGTTAAGATGTTCCTGTGATTTCAGAAATGAAGTTTTAAAAATATCAAGAATTTGCCTTCTCATATAATATATTTACTGGATACTGTTTGCTTTTGTCTGTGTTGATTTCCAATTTATTTTTACTAGAGTTGGCAGGTGGATGGTTTGTGTCATGGAAGATATATTGCACTTAGTTGCATCTGCAACTTATCTGTTTAGCAGTTTGCTAAACAGTTAGTCTGGAAATAGATGTCAAATTAGATTGAAACAAATATTGTTGAATTTAAATTCAGTTTAACATATGTAGATAAGTTTGTATAAATGTATGGATGATTACATTTTTACCTACTTATGTCAGTAGTCATGAGTGTTGTGCAAATGTGTACAAGTGTTGTATGTAACTGTATTTTTTCTTTGCAGCTGCCAATTGCTGTTTTTTGCATGCCTACTTAACATTTGTTAAAGAAAACATGCTTGATAATCATTCTCATGTACCCTACCATCTTCAGTTTTTTTCACATTTTGTTTTCTGTTCATAAGCATATGCTTAGAAAACAGTCTGATGAATTAAACTTGTTGAAAATTCTAATTTGGGTTGAAAAATCATGCATGATTTGAGGAGGTATGTTTTGTGTTCTCTCTCTCTCTCTCTCTCTCTCTCTCTCTCTCTCTCAGAATGATATTATTAGCAATGTGACAAAGCCAAAAACAAAGAGCATTAAGTTTGTTTATGCTACATTCCTCCATAATGACATCAAGGAATTTTTACCAAGTCTCCATAGAATTAGTCCTCTTTGAATAACTTAGATGAATCGATACATATTTTTTATTGTCTTCCTTCACATCTACCTCTGCTTTCCTTTATGTAAAAAAAAAAGATTCCAGTCAAAATAAATTGTATGCTAGTTTTGACTCCACTTTTAGTATTGAGTTGCCCCATCAGTAAATGCTCTGTTATTAAAACTGCTTGAATATATTACCCTTAAATAAACATATAGTTTCATTTATTTAATTTTATCTGTTTTTCCATTCTAGCAAGGGTTAGCTGTATGTATTATTGAGGTTATTTTTTACAACCAGATGTCCATCAACATCTACAAGGTTTGAACTCAAAATGTAAAAAGCTGGAACAAATGCTACAAAGCATGTTTTTTGATGCTCTAACAATACTGTCAAGCCACTAATAATTTCTGATATGAACACAAAGGAATAGTAGTTTAAATCAACTCCACCACTGTACTTAACTGGTACTGTTTTATCAGCCATGCATGTACATGCGTGTGTATAGACATATTCAATAGGTTCATAAAGAGTAATTAATTTCATTTTTACCTTCCTCTGCACTCTTACATGCAACTGACTTAGGGAATGAATTGTGTTGATAAACTGAGGAGCTCTTACCATTATATTTAGTTCTCACACCCAGATCTAAAATGGAAAATGATATCAAGTCAAGCAATACATTTGCAAAGAATATTGTGTATTTATGCATTCACATGTGCAGGTGTACTTACTGTAAGGTGTTGGTTTTAAGCTTGTGGTGATGGAGAGTTCTGCAACACAAATTTATTTGTTGCTACGCCATTTAGAGAGATGGTTTCCAACATGGTGACATTCCCTCATCACAATACATGATTCAGTTGCCCTTTAGGATGTAGTGAATGTGTGTATAGCAGCTAGACTATTAAACCCTATACCATAGGTTTCATCTGTCAACCAGATGATTTTTAATGTTTTAATTATTCAAGTGAGTTCACACATACTCACAAACATGTATTAACTATTTACTTTTCTCTAACAGAAACCATAAACATAAGCACAGTAGTCCCTCTGTATATCTTTTTTTCTTATACTACTAAATTCCATGTTAACTTGCACACTTTATTCACCAAAATCACATTACAGTTACATGTAATGTTGGTATTAGGCTGCTAGACTTTTTTTTCATCCACTTATATTTTAAGTAAAATGCACAAAGTAATAAAGCTGTGTTATTTCTTATATATATTAAGATTGAGAGATAGATATTAAATAATATAAACTAATATATTGGATTATTGTAGATTATCTTGCTCCTAGCAATTGTGCAGTACTGCATGTTATATGTGGTATGTATATATGTGTGTATATTTAGTTTTTTCCCCTCTATATACAGTGATACAATCAATTTGTATGTGTGTGTGTGTGTGTATATATATATATATATATATATATATATATATATATATATATATATGGATGTATAATGTCAGTGTGCATACATGACGGAGTGTAAGCGCCCTGAGAGAAGAGTTGAACTTAAGAAGCATCAGATGTAGTGTGCAAGAGAGACGACTATGCTAGTTAGGTCATGTGTTGCGTATGGATGAGGACAGCTGTGTGAAAAAGTGTCACACCCTAGTAGTATTGGGAACCTGTGGAAGAGCTACACCCAGGAAGACCTGGGATGAGGTGTTGAAGCACAACCATTGAACATTGGGCCTCACCAAGGCGATGACAGGTGACAAAGACCTTTGGAGATATGCTGTGCTTGAGAAGACCCGGCAAGGCAAGTGAGACCATAACTGTGGCCTATGCCAGTTCAGCAAAATCGGCTCATTTAAGAGTACGCTTCAATCATTGGGCAATAAACTGCACTTTCGAAGACCTGTTGAAGCAAGTGAAGTCGTTGTCATGGCTGATGACAGTACCGCCTGATTGGCACCCATACTGGTAGCACATAAAAAGCTCCATTTGAGCATGGCCGATGCCAGTGCCACCTGACTGGCTCCTGTGTTGGTGGCACATAAAAAGCACCCACTACATTCTCGGAGTGGCTGGCGTTAGGAAGGGCATCCAGCTGTAGAAACATTGCCAGATTGGATTGGAGCCTGGTGCAGCCTCCTGTCTCACCAGCCCTCAGTCAAACCATCCAACCCCATGCCAGCATGGAGATGGGCATTAAACAACAACAATGATGATGATGGTTATATATAACAAAACTTTCCATGAAGTCAAACATCTGAGGATCTGTAACGAGAAACTCCAAACTCAAATTCAACCTTTTCTTAAAATTGTTCTACCAACTTTTTCTATTTGTCTATCTGCCTTTCTCTCTCTCTCTCTCTCTCTCTCTCTCTCTCATATGTATGTATAGAGAGGTAGGTAAATAGATAGATAGATAGAAAGAATGCAAGACAACTATACTTACTTTAGCCAATCTTGCATGCTCTTATGAGTAAAGAAAACAGTACATTTGAAATTACAAGGAACAAGTTATAAAGTTATTTTACAAATTTAGGCAGCCTGTATCATTTTCAATGGCTCTGATTTATACTGACCTTGTTGACTGTAACTATGTGTTATTAAATAGGCATGCTAATGCTATAATTAGACAGCAATTCAAGGATTTGGCTTTCTTAAAAAGTTTGGCTTTGCAAATTATTGTAAGTTGAAATCATAAAATGATTTTTGGCTATTTTAATTCATACTAGCTTTTGTTGAATTTTTTTTTTAATGGCTCAGTAAATAGTTATTTCTACATTGAGATGCCTTTCATAATAGCAAACAATTTTGGATTTGTCCTGGACGTTAGCACTTGGAATACTGTTTATAATTATTATTCACGAGTACAGTAGACTGAAGAGTGACATATTAAATGTTTTCTGATATTTAGTTAGGAATTTCACCTTTATGTGGGTGATAAAATAGTACCAGTCAAGTACAGGGGAGTTGATTTAAGCAACTATTCCCTTGTGTCAGTTTCAGAAATTATTATTCCTATGCAAGGTAGTGAGATGGTAACATTTCCTTTGGCTCTTTACATTCTGAGTTCAAATTGTGTTAAGATTGACTTTGCTTTTCATCTATTTGGAATCAATAAAATGAGCAGTAATCAACTTGCCACTTCTCTCAAAATTTCTAGCTTCATACAAAAGTTAGAAAGACTATCATTTATTATTATTATTATTTAAGGTGGCAAGCTGACAGAATCATTAGCACGCTGGATGAAATGCTTAGCGGCATTTCATCCTTCTTTACACTCTGAGTTCAACTGCTGCCAGGGTTGACTTTGCCTTTCATCCTTTTGAGGGGTTGATGTAATCAACTAAACCCCTCCCTTGAAACTGCTGGCGTTTTTCCAAAATTATTATTATTGTTGATTGGCAGAACCACTAGGGTATTGGAAAAAACATCTTGTGGTATTTGTTCTGGCTTGTTGCATTCTGAGTTCTAATCTTACCAATCTAGTATTGACAAATCCCCTCCCATCCAAATTGCTGGCTTTGTACCTAAATTACATTAATGCATTAAATATGATCTGGCATTTAATTAGGTCCCTTTGCAATTTGCATTCAACAACCACCATTGACTTTGCTTTTTGTTTTCCTAAGAGCTTGGATTGAAAGATATTCTCCTCCAAAATTTGAAGCTATGTGCTCATAGGTTGGAAATTAGTATTAAGTTAGAGTAGCAACAAATATAAGAACACTGAAGTAAAATCCTTTCTCCCTTCATATACATCTTGCTTGAAACTGAACTCTATATGAAAATCCACTAGTATATTGGATCTGACCATATGAACCATACTATGTAAGACATGTGAGAGATTACTATTTGTTAAAAGCATGTTAAAACTTGTGCTGTATCAGTTACTTGTCCATTCAAAATTTTTTTTTTTATTTCCTCTCAGAACTTTTGTTTTCATTGGGGAAAACTCTATGCATCATAATGCCACAAATCATTATCTCAAGCATAATATGTAACTGAAGAAATGATCATAATATATAGTAGTGGATTTTGGCATAAAAAGTAAAGCCTAATCTAGTTTCATTAGGGTGTCTTAGAAGTTAATTGGTTTTTAGTGATATTATAGTTATTACCTACATATAAAATATAGACTATTGTGTGTGTGTATATATATATATGGGAGTGGGGCAGTACTATGGTGTAATAGTATTGTCCACAGATGTTAAAGAAAGTAGTTAATTGCTCATGTCAGTTTCAAGTAGCAGTGTTCTATGCAAATTAAATTCTTCTATTACAGGGAAATTAAAATCTACTTGGAATACTTGCAAATTGAAGGAAATGAATTGCTGGAGCAATGTTGCAAGTTAAAGCTACACATTTAATAATGTAGCAGATCTTTCATAATCAAGTTAGATACCCACCTGGTACTGGATATCTGTATATGATGAGCTCAATATAAGTAAATTATAGCCTGGTGTAGATTTGTCAGTTATGACAGGTGTTCCAGCTGATTCAATCAACAGACCAGCTTGCTTGTGAAATTAACATGTAAGTGACTGAGCACTTTAGACACATGTACCCTTAAAATAGTTCTCAGAGAGATTCAGCATGACTCAGAATGTGACAAGGCTGGCCCTTTCAATTACAGATACAACTCGTTTTTGTCAGCTGGGTGAAATGGAGTAACATGAAATAGTGTCTTGCTCAAGGACACAAGGTGGGAATCAAACTCACAACCTTATTATCATGAGCCAAATATCTTAAACACTAAACCATTGCACACATGCACCTCCTATTACCAGAATTGGAACAGGGTCTGACTCCAATAGCAGTGTTGATCAAGAAGATAAATTATTTGTATATTGTTTTGTTTCAGTATTCTGTATTATTGAAGATATCTATAGATTTTAGCCAACACTGTATGTCATAGATGTGGACACTGTCTTTGTGTACAGTATTTTTGCAAATAGGAAAAGAAAAATCAGTCAGAGACAGTGGGTTTATAAGCAGTGTCTACAAGTGACAGTTAAAGATATTCAGTCACTGATGAAATCCCAATACTGGACTAAAACCAAATCTTCTGTTGTCTATGAAGATTTTATGTATAAAGACACTGTTTACATAAGTCTATTACATATAATGATGGCTAAAAATCTATAGTAGTCTATATTAAGAAGATTGATGTCTCTGCTCTGATGTTGAGTGGTTTCCAGTAGTTTTCTCTATACTAATACGAAAATGCAACTCAATTATACAAGGTAATAGTAATTTACACTTATACCCCTTTGCAAATTATAGCTGTGACCCAAAAGAAGTTGTCTTGGCTATGGACTTACCTCAAAGGAAGGAACATACAACAACTAACTACAAGTCTATGTACTTTCGTGTCTACTTATGCATTTACAATCTCATTTTGCCATGGAATGTTGCAAGGCAAAATACAATTAAATGAAATGAAATTTGTATGTGCACTTATGTATGTGTTATAGTTTTGATGACTATTTGTAGTAATGACTGCTATATATATATATATAAATCTTTACCACAAATAGTCATCAAAGCTATAAATAACACACAAAACATTGCTTTTCATTTTTTAATTCACCATGCTATATCTTTAATCTCTTCAATCACTTGAATTCACATAAAGCAAAGCATATATACATCTATCCCTGTCTATCATTTAGTCCCCCGCCTCTCAACTATTTTGATCTGCTAATTTTTCTAGTTCATTATATTTTTCATTAAATCTTTTTTTTTTTTTATATAACTATTTTACTGTCTCTTTCATAGAATAGAAGTTAATATTTAACTTGCATTTTTCCCTCTTGTGAATTCTAATGAATGGGAGAAGGAGTGTTTCAAATATCGAACCAGTTGTGGGACCAGCCATAAGAGTTGATAGCAGCCTAATAGATAAGGCAATTAAGAATATGAAGACAGAGAAAGCCTCTGGGCCATCAGAAATCACTGCCGAGAAGATTAAAATATCCAATGGTGTAGCATACACCATATATTACTCATATACTTAATCAGGTTATTCAGGAAGGTGCCATCTCCAGTGATTAGTGTAGTAGTATTATAGTTAGCTGCTACAAGGATAAAGGTGATGCCTTGGATAGAAACAACTACAGAGGTATCAAACTGCTAGACCAGGTCATAAAAGTTACTGAGAGGGTTATAGCTCAATTGATTAGGAATAGAATTAAACTAGACAAGATGCAGTTTGGTTTTGTGAGACAGCTGCAGGAAAAGTCCTTGGTCAAAAGTGAGCCATTGTACTTAGCTTTCAGCAACATGGAGAAAGCTTTCAACAGTCCTCTGCTCTGTTATGTGGTGGTCTCTAAGGAAGTTAGGAGTAGAGGAGTGGCTTGTTAGAGCTGTACAATGTTTATTGCCCCTGTGCATCTGCCACACACAAAAGGTATCATAGAGTTTTACCTATACTTGTTCTATAGATCAAGCAGGGCCATCTACCTGAAGAGGTTTGTGATTTGTTCGCCTTCTTACTTACTAGGACTTTGGCTTTTGCAACATTAACTCTAAGGCCCCTCGGTTCTAAAATTGCTTCCACACCTGAAATTTCTTCTAGTTCTGGTAGTGATTCCACTATGAGAGCAGGGTCATCAGCATAGAGGAGCTCCTAGGGGCAGCCTGTTTTGAATTCCTCTGTTATTGCTTGGAGAACTATGATGAATAAAAGAGGGCTGAGAGTTGATCCTTGGCGAACCGCTACTTCTACCTGGAATTCTTCACTATACTCATTGCAGACCCTTACCTTACTGACGGCATTCGTGTACAGCTCTTATTAACCACTCATCTATCCCTAGTTTCCACATAGCCCATCAGATAAGGGATCGGGGAACCCTGTCAAAGGCTTTCTCCAAGTCAACAAAAGTCAAGAATAGGGGTTTATCTTTGGTTAGATATTTCTCCTGCAGCTGACTTAATATCCTTAATTGCTTTATCTACCAGGGTGCTCTCGATTCCAGGTTGAGGTGAAGCTGTCAAATTTGATGGCAGACTATCCCCTCCAAAAACCTGTTGACCTACAATTGAAACACATAAGATTAGGATAATAAGTGTATATTAATAATAGCTAACCTTGGAAACTCAGATGTATGATCGTTGACGTTTTATCTAATTTTTTTGAAATACTGCTTGGTTTGGTTTTAACCATCTGGTACAAAAGCTTATGCATTCCTAAGGCCCTAAAATTATTGTCTAGGATTTAGGTTCTGCTTTACTAGCTTTCTTTTAAATTGGTTAACACTATTCATGTTTTTAACATCTGCAATACTTTTATTTAAAGTTGTCTATGCTCCACTAACTGCTGCATTTTAACTTTCAAATTTCATTCATTGCACAGAAACAGAACAAGGGTCTTTTTGATATCTCATAAATAAAAGTATTGCAGATGTTAAAAACATGAATAGTGTTAACCAATTTAAAAGAAAGCTAGTAAAGCAGAACCTAAATCCCAGCTGTGAACTTTTGATTCTTCAACTAGACTTGGCTGTTGTAATTTCTTGTCCTGGTTTCAGATCATTATAGTTATTTTTGAGTTTTCTATTTTTTCACACTACATCACAGTAAATTTCCTTCTTTTAAATTATTTTATATTTCACAGATACTCTGTTATGTCTAACGTTTTAGTTAATCTAGTCTTATTGGCAATCAACCAGGGTTTTCAACTGGTGTCCCTATGGCCCCTGAAGGTCCATGTAAAATTTTTGTGGGTCCATGCAACAAATTGGGATCCACAAAAGTATTTTAAAGGCTCCTGAAAATATTTTGCTTTAGATGTATGTATTGGTATTTATTGCAAGAAACAGCTAGGTATTTTTCTCTAATATTTTACATAGTTCAACCCACATAAGCGAAAGTGTGAAAAACAAAACAGAAATTTTGAAAGAAGTTTCTATAAAACTAGTTTTTAAATATTGAATGGCTATGGGGGTCCACCAGAATAAAATAGTAATCAAGAGTCCATAGATAAAAAAAATTATTAAGAACACCTGAACTAGGGTGTTGCTTAGCTCAAGTTCTCCAAAGTTTTCCATTGAAATCAAATGAACTATCAATGTATTACACATATAACTCAATATATCTCAGGGGGTGGTTCCACTGAGTGGATAGAAACTTATAACTGATAATTTTCCCCCAGTCAATCTTTTACCACACTATCAAGTGTTTAATCACTCAAAATCGATGATTTCACTAGTCAAGATCTTGCAAATATTGGTGAGACTATGCTGATGAGGTCTAATAAGGCTAAAACTTGTCCAGGGTTTTCACTGTACTTGCTAAAGATACTCAATTTTTAGTTGAAATTTGGATTCTCTCTTCTGTCTTTCCTAAAAATTGATCATTAACCATTTTTTTGCTTTTTTTAAGGATGTCACATTAGTTATTTTGTTCACTACACTAAATATGTTGGGTCTCCCCCCCCCCAGCCTTGGCTAGTTATTTCTAGTTTATTTTTTTATGCTCTTTGCATTACTTGCTGATGTCATCTTTTATGTCATTCTATTTTCTTATGGCTAACTGATGACAATTTTGTACACTTGGTAATATATTTCTGCAAATATAATAGAAACTTACGATTAAAAAGAAAGGTGAAAATATTGTTTTTCCTTCACTCCTTAATTATATTTAATTAGCTTGTTGATATTCCCTGCATATGTCGACTATAACTTTAACTTTTTACTCCTACTAGTACTGATTCCAGTAAGCAGGTTGTAGCTTCGCTGAAGCATTTTTTTGCAAGATAAAATTAAGAATTTTATAATTTGTTCAAATTTATTTACATTTAAATCTAAATAAAGATTGCATCATCATTTAGCATTTATTTTCCATGCTGGCATGGATTGGATGGTATGACAGGAGCTGGCAAGTCTGGGTGCCATATCAGGCTCCATTGTCTGTTTTGGCATGGTTTCTACAGCTGGATGCTATTCCTAATACCAACCATTTACAGTGTGTACTGGGTGCTTTTAACATAGCATCAATAGAATTGAGTGAAATTGTTCAGTAACAGTTTCTCAAAATCTTGTCTCTAAAGAACCACTTTGTTCTATAAAATTTCACTATGATAGGGAAGTGAAATGTCTTGTACCATAAAATGGTATAACTTGGCACACCATGACATCCCCCTTCTCTCTGCTATCTGGTTCATCTTACCACCCTCCAGAAGGTAATCTTTAATTTCTCGTATAACTTTTTTTGTAAATATATCTTATTTAAAAATACAATTATTATAGAGACTATGCCACCGTATTAAAGCAAGTTCCAAATTTTACTTTTTCGTGTTTAATATTTTAGTGTATGAGAGTGAGTAGTGTGCATTCTTTTAATCATAAAAACTATGCACAATCACTACCTTACTGCGCAATCACAAGAGGGTCAACAACCTCTTTTGACTTTCACTATAATCTGCCCTCAATATCACTTGTGTGTCTACTACAGTCAGAAGGAGTATTTAAATGTGTAATAATAAGAAAAAGGAAGACACTCCTTGATAATCAACAGTATTTTATTGGGTGTGTTCTACATTTCTGATCCAGTCCAAGAAAAGAAAAGAAAAAGATACTAAAATTTGATTAATGGTATAAACTGATAATTTCCTCCCACTTACCACAACCACCCAGGACAAAATAACTACAAGTGGTTAAACAGTTAAAAGGTTGGACTGTAGATCACAAGGTAGTGCATTGAAATCTCACCATTGTAATTTAATTGCTTTCCTATTACACAGTGTGCATTATTCTGCTTGTTTTTGAATGTTGATACGAAAAATGGGCACCACTTACATTTATGAGTGAAGACTGTAGAATAAGAAAAAGCATTCAGTTAAAGACCAAATATTTACTTATTTACTTCATATGAAAATACCTGTTTTTACTCCTAATATGGTCTTGTGTGTAACTTATCTGTTCTTTATTGTGTCTACTGTCCTAAGTATTATGAAGGGCCCTGTCAAAAGTAAAGTTCTAGCAGAATATTAAAAGGATAATGGTAAAAATTGAAATAGATCGGATTAATTTACTTCAGTGTTGGTAGTGGTTTTGTTGTTAACTCCAAGCAAACTGTGATTGAACAGATCTATGATCAAAGTGCTCCAGCCACAGCCATTACAAAATAAATGGAGTTCAGTTTTGAATATGGTTTTATTATCAACATCGTTTAAAGAAGACATGATTTTTTTCAATTAAATAAATTCCATAGCATCTAAAATCTAATTTAATACTTTTTGCTTGATCAATAATTTAATTTTCAGTCTCTTGTTTTTTGTTGATTTCTTTTTTTTTTTTTTGCATGCATGCTCACAAACATTCATTTATCCTCTCTTCCTCCTCACCTCTCTCTCAAGTTTATCTGTTTAAATATTACCTTTAAGACATTTTGAGAATGTTGAGAACAAAATTGATTACTACAGTTTGGGTATGGAAATTTTTATAGTACTTTTTAAGATCATTTAAAGTTTTTTTATAGAAAAATTTATAGATTTTACATTATAAGAAGTCTAACTAAAATTGTATTCTATCAAAAAATACTTGAATAAAACTAACTATTGATCCCTTTTAGGATTGTTTTTTGTTGAAAATATTGTTTCATTATTTTGTAGGGATAAAGATAACTTAACTTATTGTTCAACTATGTGCATAATAGTTGTAGCAGTATTTTAAACTCTCATTTTACATAGGTACCTGTTTTATTAATTGCAGAAATTTAGTTGAAAGGCAAAAATTGGTGTCAGTGGACTTGAGTAACACCGAATATATTATATTGTAAAGCATTTACACAAACAGTGTACTTACTATTTCATTTCTTTTACTGTGATAGTGATTCCACCCAGAATGTGGTGATACCATTACTAGGTTCATGATAAAGCTAGCTTTTTCAATTATTTCATAAGTCTTTTTAAGTCCAATTAAACCCAGTAAATGAATTAATAGAATACAAAGAACAACTGGGTACTGCTGTTCAGAAAGTACTCATGGGTAATATATTAGGTGCTATGAATAAATAGGAAACCTAAGTTTAATCAATTGGCTTATCTTCTGACTCCTCCAGAAATAAGATAATGCTGCCTTTACCAACCTTGGCTGAAGGGAAAATAAAGTTGAGTCTATGGGGATATGGGCATAGACCAGTGAGACAACAAATTGCAATACAATAAAATAGCACCACTTCCACTGCTCTCGCAATTTTGTAATAGCCTGAATTATATAGCTGTTTAGTTTCAAGATAAATAACATTCTGAAACAAAACCATACATAATAAAATTGTATTTTTATACATTCCCTTTCCAGAAAAAAAATTGGAAAGGAAGGTTTTGTAAAACTTTGAATGCCAAATATAATGACTATTATAAATATCAAAAAAGATTTTTGACCTAGATTTTTGTTAGAATAAATTCTCAGTGACTAAACAGTTTTTTTTTCTTTGTTGTCTTTTTTTTTTTCATTATCTTTTTCTTTAAAACAATTAGCAATTCTGGTATCATTATTATTTTGATAGACAGGAGAGGATGGTTATTGTATGTAATACCTGTCAATCAAATATTAAGTATTCAACCAAAATAATAATAATCTTGAATTTAGTTCTGAACACAGTATAGCTTTTTCTTTAAAACCACCGGCAATTCTGATTTCGGCAGTAAAAGCTGTCATTCAAATATTAAGTATTCACCAACAACAACAAAAATATTCAATTTAGTTCCTTCCACAGTATAAATAAAAAAAAATCTCAGTCAAGTTTCATTTATTTCAAAAGTTGTTTTGAAATAGCTCCCCATGCCTGCTTATTTATATGCCTTCTACAGATTTAATTCTTTTCATTCTGGCCCAGTCAACTGTGACTTTTCTTTTTCAATATAGCTTTTTATTAAGAACTATTTAATCCTGGGTCAACTTTGATCAAGTGGACCTATGATTCAATGCATATCAGCCATGACCACTTCCTCTTTTATCCAACAATAATACACATACTGATACATTATCCAATGCATCCTTCCCAGTTAATCTTCCCAAATCAAAGAGGACGCAATACCTATTGTTGGTTAATATCCTATCCAGAGGAAATTTATCCCTTATTAACACCATGAAACTAGAGCAAGAAGCAATAGCTCTTAAAAATTCTTTTAGCTCTTACTAGAAATTTTTAAATTCATTTCAATAGGACTTAATTAAAGTAAGTAGATTAACATGCTATACCTTGGGTACAGTTCTTCTCTCTCTGAAGCTGAGTTTGAACTCATGAATAGAGATCAGAAATATTTTTTTAAGATACTACTACTATTTCCTTGGGGCTGTTCTCCAGTTATACAAAATTTATGAATTTAAAACTAATTAGCCCACCCAGAAAATTCTTTTGCAGTTTGTCTTGTTTCCCTAAAGTTGTGCACTGGAGTATATAATATCACAGAAGAATGATGTTATATACTGGTGCAACCAATTGCATATTTGAAAACTTTGATTATGCAATAATACCACAGATAATTGACATGACACATTCCAACTGCATTTCTATTTCATGTTTATTTTTCTGTTATTTGAGCACTTTGTACACAAAACTAAATGTTAATGACATTACCACATCAGCTAAACTAGTTGTTAACCATATAATTTGGTTGAGGGTATTCTAGTAATAAGATACTTCATAAGCTCTAATCAACAACACTGCTTTCAATCCAAGGACAAAAAGAACTTACCCACAAGAAGTGTGGCTATTTGTAGTTAATGCAGACATGTTATTTTATTATGTAAAGCTATATTTGTTGGTAATTATGCCAGTATTTAATAAGGTATTGTCTCTACTGAGAATTTTGCTTTACCATTGTACTATTACTGGTTTTCTTTTAACCATTTCGGACCTAAAGTACCAATCATAGCTGATAGCAAAAGATTCTAAAACTACTTTTTTTATTCTAAAATAGATTTATTTTACCTTGCTATTCTGAGTAGACTGATGTATCTATAGTGTTGAGAACTGAATGGACAACTTGTGATCAGTCACAAATCTAATCAATTATGTGACCTGGTGAAGAACTTGAGATGCAGATATATATGGCTAACTCTTTCTAACAGAAAACTTCCTCTACGTGTCTGTGTGTGTGCATGCATGCGCATACCAATGCCTTGTAAGTGGATGGAAACTGAAAGAGGCCTGTCGTGTGTATGTTTGTGTCTTGTTATGGCATCATGTGGTAGTTGCAGGCAAGCAACATTGTCATTCAAAAAGTCATGTTTCCAGTCTATCACAAAACAGTTGAAGCTTGGTGACAGAAAGAGCATCTAGTCATAGGAAATCTATCTCGGCGAATTTCATCTTCTCTGTCCAAACAGGGAAAAGTAAATGTTAAAATGGTAATAAGGGAGATGTACGGCCTCAAAAAAGGGAGGGTACCTTAAAGAAAATACCTCATGTACCAAAAAAAAAAAAAGCATAGTTATAGCTGAAAGTCTCCCATCATAGGCCTACTCAATCATAATTCAATTAATGAAATTGCTTCCTTTTCTTCTCTGCTTAACTTTCTGTGTGTGGACATAAATTAAGCACTATGTGCAAACAGCTGCTTGTATATACATGAACTAGTGCGAACATTATTACATCACAGTACATTACTAAACAATATTTAAAATGTTTGTACTCATAAATATGTCCTATATAATTGTATAATTAATGTTAAAATTAAAATTAGAATATTCTTCACAATTATGTGAGCATATTTTTCACTAAAAAATGATCCCATTAGTTTGTCATCACCTTAAATATGGAAAGATCCCAAGACAATTGTGTGTGTGAAATAATAATAGGCCTGTTGGAAATCTGTTAAGTGATATAATATAGCTATAAATATGTGGCTGACAGTCTTTTTTTTTTTTTTTTTTTTTGCTCTTAGCTTAACCCCTTAAACTGACCATATCCAGCCCAAATATTGTTTTATGTTGAAACTGGTCAGTTCTGGTCTCTCACACCTACCCTACAACGTCATTCTAAAAATGTACAATGACATCATCAAAATCTCAAATCTATGAGATAAGCATAATAAATTCAAAACAATAAATGAATGAATGAATAAATAAATAAATAAATAATAAATAAATAATGCATCTGACAGTAATTGGATTACTAAAGAGTTAAGCCATACTTCCATTTACCAATATGTGTGTTTTCTATTCAAGTATGAAGTAAATTTCATACGAGATTATATATTTTGTTTAAAGCAATGGTCAATAGTAGGTATTTATTTACCAACTCCAATGAGATGCAATGTAAGGTTATGTCTGACAGGATTTGAACTGGGAATATGGAAAATATTTAGAACCATTTCTTGACCTGTTGATGCCTACATCTACAGACTCTGCCAAAGCCCCAGTCAATAGAAGGCCAGGTTTTGGCACATAAACTCAAGTGGCAACACTCCTCCACTAACTTGCAGTCGATTTTAAACAAAAGGAGAAACAACCCTCATCCTTGGCTGGTACTTTATCAACCCTGGAAGAGTGAAAGGTAAAGTTGACATGATTTGAACTCAGAATGCAGTGAGCCAGAAGAAACCCTACATGACATTCTATCCAATGTTCTAATGACGTCTCTTTCTTTCCTGCAAGCCATTTAATCTAGCACGGTACTGATTGTGTGTCGCATAAAGATGATCCAAATGTTTACCAACTGTAACAATCTTCCACTGATTACTGACCTTACGTTCTTCCTTGGAGTTATAAAAATACATTGACAGATACATTGTTAATCTAAAATGAAATAGATTTTTCTGTGTTGATATGTTGGTCAGTTCTCTAAAGAAAATTAATGATTTGTAGATAATGAAGATATAATTCAGTTGCTTACAGATAGCAGGCCATAATTAGCCTTATTGTACACAATGCAACTGTAATTAACTTCTTATTAAGATGGTGGTAGGACTCCACCAATTATGTAATGGTATATACCAAAATTAAATCTTGATGGTTATCTCTGCTTTAATACTAATTAGTCTCCTGGTGAAATCAAATAATGCTAGTTAGGTATAGTGATCAGCTGTGTGCATTTGCTTTAACTTGGTGGTTCTCCAGAATTCAGTATGTATGTGTGAATGTCTTGGTGGGAAGGGTGAGTAGCAGAGAACAACACCATGTAGCTAGAAGAGAAGCTAGATGACAGGTCTATTTAGCAAGACGGGAAGCAGAAAGAGGTTTGCCTATGTTCTGCAATGTGGGGAGAAGAAGCATGAGGTATTCCAGATTGTAAGGCTGTGTATCAAAGAAAATCAAGATGTTGGTGGGGAGATCTGTGTATGAATAAGATAATGTTTTTTTTGCACTTAGTGGTTCTGAAAAGAAAAAAGACATGGAATTGCTATTATAAAAGGCTACTAAATGAGGAGAATGAAAGGGAGAAAGAGATTCTTCCTAATGTAAACCTAACAGAGAGACCAACCTTTTTAATTGACTGCAGTATGATGAGTGGAGTAATTGAGGATATGAAGACAGGGAATGTCCCTGGTCTAGCACTCTACTAACTACAGCACTATTCACACAGGTGCTGTAAATGATATCAGTTATCCTGTTACATCTCCCTATTACTATCACCTTAAACCTTTTCTTCCTCCCTGACCCACACCTATTTACTTCACTTCCCACCCCAAACTAACATTAATTACTGACCATGCCTCTACTCGTTTGTCCCATTCATGCAGGCCATCTCTTTCCCCATCTTTAGCCATCTGGCACTCTCCTTTCACTTTCTCACAAACTTAGTTCCCACTCACCCTTTGCAATCCTCTGTCCCTATTCTCATGTTCAGCTTGTACTTAGGTATTCTGCCTTCACATCTTTCCTCTCTTTCCTGCTGGAGAAGCTATATATGACCTCTTCAACAAGACACCTGGTGTAAAGCCATATCTGTTTATACCACACCCCCACTCACTTGAGAGGTCATACAAGTTACTTGGTGAGGTAAACACACCAGCATTGGTTGTCAAGCGATGTTGGGGTGACATACACAAGCATATATATATGACAGGCTTCTTTCAGTTTCCGTCTACCAAATCCACTCAGGGCTATAGTAGAAGACACTTGCCCAAGGTGCCATGCAATGGGGCTGAATCTGGAACCATGTGGTTGGTAAGCAAGCTGCTTACTACACAGCCATTCCTGTACCTATGACAAGTCTCTTTTCTCTTTCCATGTCACTGATGCTATCTCAGTACATAGATCAAGTTTATACCGCTTACAATCCAAACATATCTAACATAACCAATTAGAGCTTCCAATGGGGCATAGAGGATTTAGAAATATCTATAAAAGGGAAAATCAATTTTGAGATTACTGAATCAAGAAACAGTCTTGTTTGTAATTTATTTTTTAAATGAGTGGAGGGATTAAGTACAAGACCAATTTTTATAGAGGAATTACAAGTGAGTCAATCTCAACTTATTGGCCTGTCCTGAATATATTACTGCGGCATTTTCTGGGGTATCATAGGAATGAGAAATAAAGTCTATAAATTCATAATCAACAGAGATTAAACTAAATACTCTGAAGACTTTAATTTAGGATTCTACTATCTTGGCCAACTCTATTGCCCATATATATGGTCCTGGTCTTTTTGTGATCTGTACAAGATTTGATTTAGACTGACATTTTACTCAGTTTCATTTTTCTAACTGGTTATCCAGAATTCTCTCATTGCTCATGATTTCTCATCAATTACTCACTTGCTTTTGTTGAAGTTAAATGTTAACAGTTGTACTAACCTCACTTAATTACAATGTCCTTTAGGCTTATGTAAAACAATCATCATGATCATTTTAATATCCATTTCCTTGTTCCATATTGGCTAATTCCATTTATCTGGATCCTAAGTAACTTCATTTATTTGGTCCAGCTTTCACAAATTTCTTTTTGTCATTTTCCAAATAACACTTCAATCATTCTCATAAAAACCATTTGTTTTGAAAGCGCATTAATCTTGTTATAATTTATCCTTTATAGCATTGCATCATTAAAAAAAGGGATTGTATGTTCAAGGACTTGGCATTTCCTCTTGAATAACTTAATCTGGCTAGCTGTAAATTGATACCAAAAGGTATTTTTGTCTTTGATAAAAAAAAAGAGGGGTGCATTGAATAATGTCCTATACAGACTGTGTCTTAAAAATGGAGTGATATGCCTTTGATCATAAGATTGTTCAATCAGGGCTGGTCTGTAGTTGAACAAAAATAACATCTATAATGTTTTATTTGCATGCAGTGTGAAATTCATTTGTTCCTAAACACAATTATTACATAAAGCTAAAGCCTGATGTGTTGGGACTCACTTCTAACACTTATACACATAATTTCTGTGGAAAGAAAGGTAGAATAGTTTAATATTAAATATACCTTGATTCAGTGCATACAAATCAACCTGCTAGAAATAGCTGTTCAATCCCATCCAACTACAGTCTATCATCTTTAAAAAGGAAGTACACAGCCTGGGATATACTTAAAACGTTGGATGGGTATAGGTAGAACTGGGGGTTTGAATAACAAAAGCTAGCTTAAAATCGATCATGAGGAAAAAGTTCCCTCATGTAATTAACTTGATTCCTTTGGACTTGTTTGATTTAATTTTATATAAATATTGTGTGGTAGAATATAATTTTTTTTGGATCAATCTGGTTGACTATTATTCAGAAGGTAATGCCATATCCTTGAATATGCAATCCCTTTTTTAATGATGCAATACTATATAGGATAAATTATAACAAGATTAATGTGCTTTCAAAACAAATGGTTTTTATGAGAAAGATTGAAGTGTTATTTGGAAAGTAACAAAAAGAAATCTATGAAAGCTAGACCAAATAAATGAAGTTACTTTGGATCACTGAGAAAAACATACCACTTACCATAATAGTAGATGAATTGAAGCAGACAAATGAATGATAGCAGGTAGAAAGTGTGTGATAAGCTGGCCATCTCAGAATAGTATATGCAGACTTTGATGTCAAGTGTTCATTTGCCACATGCAATAATGTCACCATGCATTATATAGTACCTTTGTACCACCCAATATAGATTTAACTACTGAGGTTTTGTAACTCCACAATACAATGTAATGCCAGGTGGTAAATGTGAAGTTAGTACTGCAAATATCAAATGCAAAATGTAAAAAGCAAATCACAAAGTTCAAATATCAGAATACAAAGTTCATTGTACATAATTTGAGAATTCCAGATCACTCAGTATCAGAATGCACAACAGGAAATACAAAAAGCAAATAACAATCTTCAAAGATCAGAATGCAGTATTCAAAGCACAGAATATTGCCTGAGCTTTTACAATATTGCACTTGAGTGCATAACACATGTGCATGTACACATTCTCTCTTTCTTTCTCTTTCTCTCTCTCTCTCTCTCTCTCTCTCTCTCTTTCTTTCTCTCTCTCTCTCTCTCTCTCTTTCTTTCTCTCTCTCTCTTTAATTGTTCCTGAATCATCACAAATCCATTTTTATCATGAGTATTCTTCAGAACCATCTTTGATAATTTTTTTTTATTTTGTAAACTTTCTTGCTAACAAGTTTAACATTTCAGTGACCCACATTTCATTTGATTTAGTTTGAAGTAAAGTTATGAAGTTTCAGTAAGACAGGTGTCTTTGGCTGGTGAAAATGTTGAAGAGTTGGATGCATATCATCATAATCATTATCAGATTCAAACATCCTTTCCTTGTTAATAAGCAAGGGATATTTTTTCTCTCTCTTGCTCTCACTTCTCCAAAAACATTCCTTATAGGCTAAATTATACCAAGAAGTTGCAATTTTAAGAATAAATGGCATAGGTTGAGTTGGACAGTTTGACAGGATGCAACATGTCTGAGGACTGCATCATTCTCTAATGTCTGCTTTGGCATGTCAGAAAAGGTAATGTTCTTTTCTGAATTATTTTCTTCCCACGCAAGAATTACAAGTTTCCGTATTCAAATCAATAAAATAACTACGTGGAATAGATATTAAAGTTGATTTAATCAACGGTACCACACACACATACACTCTCTAGCAAAATTTGGTCCTGTGTCAAGTCAGAAGAAATCAATATTTCTAGATGGCAGTGCATTGTTAAATTGTAGTTTATTAAATTATCTCTTGGATTCTAATATTTCTTTTTTTTCTCTTTACAGCGGGTGGTGTTGGAAAGAGTGCCTTGACCATACAACTCATACAAAACCAGTAAGTACTGTTGGTTTAAAAATTTTGTGTAAAACATTTCTTTTGAAATTCAATTTAATATTATTTTAGCACTTTCTTACTGCCTCTTCAGTGCACTACAACTTTACCTTGAAACATCTTTGTAGGATGGTCTCACTGATATTGTGAGCATGCTTCCTAAAGTAATTTTGTACAATGCATCTGTATTCCTTTGTGGATTTTTATTTCATTTTGTGGTGCCTTTAAACAAATGCAGAGTTAGAGCCCCATCCCAACTAAAGCCCAAGAGACTACATATATTCTGTTTTATATCAACATTGTGTTATGCCTTCTCGAAGAACAATATTTCACACACACTCACACACTGGGTGTGTGTACTCAGAATGTGCTAGAAATGCACAGAATATCAACTAAAGTCATAAAATAATATGATTATGAATGCTTATATTTTGTGTGCTACCAACTGAACTAATGTTACTTACTTTAAGTTGGATTATCAGAAACCTATACTAGCTACACACAAATGTAGCTTCATACTGTGAAAGACTGGCAAAAAAGTAATGTGAAAAGTAAGGATGGCAGATAATCCTAGCACACTGCTATTTGAAGTCAGCAGCACCTACTTAGCCCCCAGCTTGAGCATATTCCTTGGACACTATTTCATATTATGGGGGTTATTTTTTGTTTTTCTTTTAACTGACTAACTTTCTGTTTTAAAAATGTGATCTATTTCATATAACTGTGTTCAATTTGTTCATTTTAAATAGATTTATGGGATAAAGGTTATTTTATTGGTTGGTGCTCAACACTGGCCAACTGATTGTGCAGATCTGTGATGTTCAAGCAGTCAGTTGAACAACTAGATGTGATTCACAGATTCAACATTCTATACATATCGCCACCTGGTTCAGGACCACCCTATGTATAACATGTAATGATTTTATTAGCACAGCAGAGCACTTATATCTTTGGTATGTTTGGCTGGACTAGATTAGATGGGAGAGGTGGTAATGTAGCAGTGTTCTGAGCATTTTAAGAGAGTTAACAATGTAGGTGAAGAGAATCTTAGAGTTGTAACTTATTGCAGCAATGAGTGTTTCTACGTCCAGTCTCTTTCATTTTGCTTGCAGCTTGTAGTGCTGCAAAAACCCTGTTTTATGTTCTTCGTAATTGGTTTTGTGGGCAGTTATAAACTCCGATGGGATTGACATAAATTTTTAATGGATTGACAGTGCGGAAGAATAGAAGACAGAGAACAATTTTATCATTGGTTCTTCCAGTGCATGCTATGACAAAGCAGTTACAATTTATTGTACACTGTGATTTACATTAGGAAGGGCATCCAGTTGTAGAAACCACGCTAAAGCTGACAGTAGAGCTTGGCGCAATCCTCTGGTTTGCCAGCTCCTGACAAACAATCCAGCCCATGTCAGCATGGAAAATAGACAGTAAGGATTTGTGTACAGACATCATTGTACATCTCATGAAAACAGTCTCAGAAAAATGACACTCTTCTAGTCATAAATTATACAAAGCTCATTCTATCACATTCCCTTTAAATGCAAGGTCCATATTCTTAGCTATGACTGCAGTGGGTAGGCTTATACTTCAGAGGCAGGAACATTTTCAACTTTGGAACCTCTTTACAAAGCACAAAATTTGTTCTAGAATGCTGTTCTCATCTGAGGAATTGTGCACTTACAGGTGTGTCAGTGTGCGCACATACATGCATTAGTGTGTATGCACATGTGTACTCACCATGTAGAGATGAACAGGGTCCACATGATGAGACTTCAAATCTTGAAGAAGCTCATGCAATAACTCACATTAGTTTATACATGTATGCATATATATGATAGTTATACATGCACATATATTCATTCGCACATGTTATTCACACACTTTTGACTGCTTCCAAGAAAATAACAGGCAGAGAGTCTTCAATTACCATTGTTTTTCAAACACTCTCCTTCACCTAGCACTTTCATTGTCACAACTCTCATATGCAAAAACTATATCTCTGTAGTGGACTTTTCCAGCCACGTTTCTCCTCATCCTTTTTTAATACCAATTTAAGCTTGAACATCAAATAGAGCTGCCTTACCCAATTATCTATATATATTCTTCACAGTTTAAGTTTAAAGTTACTATATGTACCATCTCTTACCTTCAGACTGCCAAATGTGAAAGACAAACTTTAAATTCCAATCCAATTATACAAGCTTTTTTGTTGCCTGCAGCCCAAGTAGAATGGAAGTTTCAAACATGTCATTATCTCTTTGCTTGCTTTGTTTCTGTTGTAATTTTCATTGACAAATATGATTCTTTGTAATTTCAAGAAGAGAAATGGGGGCTAAATTAGAAAATGTTAGTTAAATGCAGTAAACCAAAACAGAAATGTTTTTCTTTTTATTAGCTTTACTCGTTGAAATGAAATCTATAGCCAAATCAATTTAATTAAAATACCAGAAGATATTTGTGTTCTACAGCATAAAACAAACAAGAGAATATCATTTGTTACTGCCATTACTACTACTAGTGTTTGAATACAATAATTTGCAGTGCTCCATGAGATAAACAGGAAATGAAAGTCTAATTAATTTGGCTCCATTTTTATCTATTAGAATCTTTGTTAGCTTAGACAACCTCAAAGACAAATCTCAGTAAAGATTGCCTTTTATTCTGCCATTCAGCACTTGCAATAGTAATAAGCTGCCTATAGCTGTAACTGATTAGTTGTCATCTGTAATACTCTCCGCTTCTTGCCTTTTTCCGTTACAGTTTTATCATTTTGAATTATAGGATTTTAGTGGTCTATAAATTTACAATTATCATGTCAAAGCAATGTTATTTTTTTTTCTCTTTCCTGTGCTATCTCTTTTCTGCACATTATTATTATTGGCAGAAGGTTGTGTAAAATCAGTAGAATACCTGATGAAGTGCCTTGCAGTATTTAGTTAAGTCTCTACATTCTGAAACGTATACTTTGCCTTTCATACTTCTGGGACCAATAAAATAGACCTCTGGCAAGTATGAAGACTATTTAATCATCTATACTCTACAGCAATATTTGTAACCTTGTGATAATGTTATAAAACCTTATTAGAATGGTAGGGATATCTGAGTGTCAGGTTATATGTGTCACTTTTTTATTTCTTTTTTGAGACTGTCTTTTTTCTAGAACCATTAAGTATGTTCCATTGACCATACTTCTTTCCTCTGAAAAACTTCTTACCTAAATATTGTTTTAACTTGGAGCAGAGTATGAAATGGCATGAACGTAGTTTCTGTACATATCCCTGCTTGCAATCATTGCTGTGAGTTCTGCTCATGATTAAAAATGAACCCATTTTATAACCTACTCTCTCCATCTACCATTGGATATCCTTGATTTTGCTTTCTAGGTATTACACACACACACACACACACTAAACTGATTTTAGAAAAACCAAGCTGAATGTTTGATGTGGCCTAACAGTTTGAGGGTGTTACTTTTAACTTCATTAAACTTCATTAAAAATTGGTTATAGTTGTATCATTTATCATAGATTTAGTACTTTTTTAACATTGTCAGTTAGATATTTGCAAGTCATGAATTTCAGTATGATTTTAAAATACTTCAGTTTTTGTAAACCAAGTGACGTAATTATATCTATACACAGGTACAGGACAATGTAATTGTTAAATACCTTAAACTTGAACTTATTGACATTTCATATGATTTCTAAAGGCACACACTCATCCCACTTTCAAAAACTTTTCTCATACTAATACATTTTTGCGGTTAACAGCAATTTCACTATTGCTTGAAGCTATTGATAGTTTATGACCTAGGTAGACAAGGTATATGCCTTGCTTGGAGTGTATAATTATGCATAGCTGTAGTTTGTCTTATCTGTAGTCATGTTCTCAGTCTTATCAAGATTAATTTAGAAACCCACTTCTTTCGCATTTGAAGCTAAATGATTAACATAATCTTGAAGACTAGCAATGTCATTATCAATGACAGCAGTATCATCTGCATAACTTTAGAGATTATTTGACCCCCATAGAGAATCCAGCACTGCTTTTTTCCAGTTTTTAAGATAACTGCAGCAAGCACTTTAAGAAAAGAAAACCCACAAAATGTCTTCTTGCGTAACACTTTTCATTACATACATAAATCTTTTTGTGCTAACATGAGTCTAAGTTATGGGAATGTAAACACCAACATCAGTTGTCAAGTGATGGTGGGAGCACAAACATGGACACAGACATAAATATATACATCTACGTGTGTGTGTGCGTGCGCACACACTCACACACACACACAATGGGCTTCTTTCAGTTTCTGTCTACCAAATCCACTGACCTGAGGCTATTGTAGAAGACACTTGCCCAAGGTGCCACACAGTGGGACTGAACCTAGAACCATGTGGTTGGGAAGCAAGCTTCTTGCTACACAACCATGCCTGTGCCTATAGAGGAAGATATGTATATTAAATTTTTTTTTTCCCTCACTTGTTCACTCATGCTCATGCAGAGTGGTTTGGGGAAGCTGGTGTCAAAGTGGAACAGTTATTAAATGCCTAGCTAACATCCCTCATTTATTAATACCTATTGCCTTATGAGTACATCAGTCACAAAAATAAAAATATTCACCGCTATTATCTGTAAATTTCAATGTGCCTCTGTCAGTATGCACCCATCCAAACAGTCAAAAACCCTAAATTGGTATATCTGCTCAGGACACTACATCAACAAAATGAAAATTATTGATTTAATGTTAAATTTCTGTTTCTATCTCTTATAACAAGTTCTTGTTATAATTCAATCAATGTAATTACAAGTGCATATTGCATAGCATTATCAGGCAGGATGGACAAAACTTTACTTTTAAAGTGTGTGCAAAGCTGCACTGTGCAATATGCACCAGTAGTTAGTTACTGAATTGCAACAAGTCATAAGTGGTGGAAACAAATTGAACATTAAATCAATAAGTATTTTTTTTACATTTTATTTCTAAATATCAGCCCATGGCTTCATCAGAAAAAAGAAAAAGCAAGATTTCTGAAGAAATGAGAAGAAAATTGGACATATGATTACTTTTTGTTAGAAAGAAAGAAAAGAAAAAAAAACAGACCAATGTGTTTATATTATGAATCCATCTCTGCTTTTAAAGAATTTAATGTGAAGTGGCATTAACATTCAAAACATTTGGAGTATAATGAATTCAAAGGAGCTATACGAAAGCCAAAAATTGAAGTTCTCAAGAAACAGCAATTCAAATACACTTTTTTTCTAAAGTGTAGACAGAACTCAAAGAAATTGTACATGCAAGCTGTGTTGTTAGTGAAAAGTTGCTGAACATTCAAATAATTATGCTGAATTTATAAAAGAATGTCTTTTGGCAGTGACTGAACTTTTACGCTCAGCATTAAAGTTAAGTATATTTGACAAGATTAGCTTGTCTTACAGGACAGTAACAAAACAAACTGAAGAAATTGCAGCAGATACACTGTCAGAAAAAAAAAAGGAAAAACATAAGAGAATTTGATTCTTTTTCACTGGCTATCGACAAAAGCACAGATGTATTTGATTCAGCTTAATTGATAATTTTCAAATGTGATATTGATAAATCATTCAATATGGCCAAAGAATTATTTACTGTTCACACAACAAAATGTAAGATATAACATTTATAAAGAAGTGAAGAAAGCAACAATGATGTCGAATTTTGCACTTGAAAAGCCCATCAGTGTTGCAGCAGATGGGATCCCAGCAGTGGTTAGGATTAACCCTTTAGTATATAAACTGGCCATATCTGGCCCAAATATTCTATGTTTTATATTCAAACTGGTGATATCTAGCCTCTCACACCTAATCCACATTGACATTCTAAAAATAAACAATCACATCATTGAAGCCTCAAAGCTATAAGATAATGCATGATTAATTCAAAACAATTTGAGCAAAAAAATATTTCATTTAACAGAGTAATCTGAACACTAAAGGGTTAAAGATAGGTTTTCTATCCAAATTAACTTTTTGAATTTAGTAAACAGTAACTTTGCAATGATTCGTTGCATAATTTAAGAAAATTTATATGCAAAGTCTGTAAAATTTGAAAACGTTAAGAAATGCAGTTGTTTCAACCAGAAATTTTATAAAACCATGAGCACTTAACCATTACCAGTTTAAAGAGTTCTTATTACTTTAATTGGAGCATGACAATCTGGTTTACTACTGTGCAGCTAACTGGTTATGTAAAGGCAGCTACTTCAATGGTTTTATAACCACAGAAAAGAGATGTATGCTTTTTTAGAAATGAAGTATAAATTTGTTCCCAAGCTGAAGGATAACTACATGTGTGACCTTGCATTTTTCATGATCTCAGTTTTAAACTGCAAAAGCAAACTCAGTTGATTCATGAGATGTATTCTCATGTCAATGCTTTTGAAACAAAATTTCATATTTGGAGAATTAACTGAAGACTGGTGACTCTTTCTATTTCCCCATATTATCCAATCACGGGGAATTTGGATACAAAGATTTTGTTGTGGTATTTATTAAATTGATAAAAAATAACTTCAAAGCTAGAAAGGGTGATTTCTAACCTTTTTCAAAACCCCTTTAATGCTGATATTGCAAAAGTGGCACAAAAGGGACCTCAAATGAAAATAAACTCCAAAGCGATGAATTTCTGAAGCAAAAAGACAAATGATTATTGTAGTTTTATGGAACTCTTTCTGAAGAAAACTATCTCAAAATAGTGTGCTTCACAAGAAGATATGCCTCCATGTATGGTATATGTGAACTTATATATATATATATATATATATAATATATATATATATAAAGTTAATCCAAACAAGAAAGCACAAAAAAAACACAACAACGCAAGGATGTGGAACAAATATAGTATTATTGGACGCTCAGGAAAGAAAGAGGGTTTAACATTTCGAGCAGAGCTCTTCGTCGGAAACATAGGAGAAGGGAAGACAGAGGAAAAAAATCACTAACAGTACACACGCGGTCACATTTATTTATTTATATATATATATATATATATATATATATATATACATTGGCGTTAGGAAGGGCATCCAGCCGTAGAAACACTGCCAGATTTGACTGGGCCTGATGAAGCCTTCTGGCTTCACAGACCCCAGTAGAACCGTCCAACCCATGCCAGCATGGAAAACGGACGCTAAATGATGATGATGATGATATAAATGTGACCGTGTGTGTACTGTTAGCGATTTTTTTATATATATATATATAAATGATCAAAAACTAGATCCAGCTTGAGAAGTATTCATACTGAAGATAATTTCATAAGTTGCAACATTCCAGAGAAAAATTGTAGTAAAGAAAAAGAGAGAAATGAAGAAGTACAATACTAAGTTTCTCACTAAAATTTGTGGTTAAAATATTTCTATTTTTGTTGATAACTGAATAATAAATGTCATGTTTCCTGTTTAGGCAGTATTTTAATCATTGTATGTGATTTAGTCGGGCTAGTTTCCTTGCTATGTTACTCAAATTTTTGCACAGCATTTCAGTTGTTATGCTCCACCTAACTTGTCAGGTCATGTTAATTTGTTTTTGTTCTTCTTTTTTTTATAGCTTTAAACAGGTTACCATTATTTCCCCCAACCTCACATCAGATCTTGAAACAGTTCATTTGAACCACATACATAACAAAGATTACTCTCTTTTACTTGTTTTGGGGCCATACTGGAGCACCACCTTTAGTCAAGCAAATCGATCCCAGAGCTTATTCTGTGTAAGCCTAGTAGTTATTCTATCGGTCTCTATTGCTGAACCGCTAAGTTATGGAGATGTAAACACTCCAGCATCAGTTGTCAAGCGATGCTTGGGGGGGTGGGACAAACACGGACACACAGAAATATACACACATATATATATACATATACGATGGGCTTCTTCCAGTTTCCGTCTACCAAATCCACTCACAAGGCTTTGGTTGGCAAGCAAGCTACTTACCACACAACCACTCCTGCACCTCCAAAGTCCCTTGGTTTAGAAATGGAAAATATTTTTTTGTTTTTTTTTTCTTGAAGAAGAGATAAAATTGTTTATAGTCAAATGAATAAATCAAAAACAAATCTTGCATATTTTTACATTAATGTTATCTTTCAATTTAAAAGTGACCAATGAAATTAATGATCAGATTGTCAAATGTGCACCTATTATTTTAAAAAAATAGTTTCAGAAAAATTTTGATCCACAGATTACGAAAATCGTCAATTATTTCTTCAATACATGGATCATATAGATATTCATACTTATTGCTCTAATTTTTCAAGTACTTATTTTTTTCTTTTAATTATTCTGTGATGTATCGCAGCAGCAGTGTGTGTTAATCACACTGTCTCTTTTTGTGTCATTGTCTGGCTGCATGTGGTAAAAGTCTATATAGTGACTTGTTTGGTATATGGTCAGCATAAGAGATGTTTAAGGCCTTATGCAGAAGTCAAGTATATATATATACCATCAAATGATTGTTGTTGGGCCACTGTAAGAGACTAGTATTCAGAGCTGTGGCACAGAACAAATTAAATGTAGTATGAAATAGGCATAGTTTCAAGTCATATGGCAGTTGTGATGCTTTCCAAATTTTTCCACACCTATTCAAATGCTGAGTGTTGTCGTATTACAAATGTTAACATCTGTGCTAGTAGAGTAAATATAAGAAATCAGCAAGTGACTCAATGGGCCCTGATGGAAGTGTAAGATCAAACACGCCAGCATTTTTCACCAATGATTTTGGGCTTTCCAGTTGGTTGACTCCAGATTTGTGAGGAGAGTTTGCACTTGTCTCATATATGATCGCAATTGTTCATTGTCATCTGTGAAGTTAAGGTCAATGAGATACAATGCCTGATGACCTGAACCTTGACAGCGATGGAGAGTTATACCTTGTTCAGATACCATAGCATGCTGTTATACATAGTCCAGAATTATTTAATGCAAAGGAAAGGATCTATGGTGTCTCCATCAGGGGTGCACATAAAACTTTTGCAGTCTGCATATACTTCATTTGGTATGTCATAGGCGAAAAGAATCTGAAACATTCATTCTTGGTGGAAAGTCAAAAGCTTTGAAATCCATGAAGATGAAGCACTATATGGATCTTTACAGCCCATTAGCCACACAACCAAGCAAAGACAACTAAAATTTGCAGGCCACTGTTTCTGTCAAACAGATCAACCTGTCATTGTGCTTTTTTTCTCTAACCTTGTGAGAACATTCAAGCCTGGTAGTCAGAACATAGAACCATACACTATCCTACAGTTGGCACATGCAGTGTCATCTCATACAGCCTGGAAGTAAGTTTGCTCTCGAGTTGGAGCCAACCTCCATAAGTGATATGGTGTAGACTAAAGAAGAAGAATCACACTGTCATCAGTAATATTATACCAAGACTTCAATTACTTAATTATAGAAAAAAAAAATTTGTCTCCAAAAAAAAAAAAGAGGAAAGCAACTTTCTCCACTTGTAAAGCAGATGCTTGTGCAAATGATTTTCTTTAATGAAAATGGCTTCAACAAAAAATTACCTTAAATTTTTTAATAGTGTGGCTTGCCTTAAGATGAACTATATCTCATGTGGTCCACTGCTTGTAAAAGGTTGCCCTTTTACAAGTTCTGTCTTTAGCTCAAAGTAATTATTTATTATTGGTAAAAATAGCATGCACTGTAGTATGGTTGTGATTCTTATGGAAGACAAACCTACTTAGTCCAGTTTAGATTTAACCTATGACATCCTAAGTTTTCATTGGCCTACTTCTGCCATGGGTACTTTCCATATGTAATTCACACCAATATGTTACTTATAATAATACATCATCCATTCTGTTACTTATTCCAGCTTAGCCATCTCTCCTGCATACATCAACCAATGAGTCTTCCTGAACCACTTTCTGAATTTACATTTGAAAATTTAGGGAAAAGTGTTGAAAGAAGAAAAACGAGTTTTCACTTTCTTACACTATAATCTTGATATTTTTCTAGAAGAAAATGATAGTTTGTTGAAGCAGTAGTATATTAGTTGGATTCAAAAAATTATGTAACAACTAACTTAAGTAAATTCAAATCTTTTTGCAGATTTGAAAGTTTGTTATCTGACTTCATTATAATTCCTTATATATGTGGTTAGAGACAGCTGAAGTCTTACAATTTATTGTAGTTAATATATTTCTATAGACACTATTTCACTTTATTATTTTCTTGTTTTGGATGTGAATTTATTATTATACTTATGTGCAGGCAATTCTATGAACTATCATTTTAAATTAATATCATCACATTGCTATTATGAGAGTTTTGATATATGTAACACAGCTATATCTGTTCAAATTATCGTTTCAGTTGTTTTAATATGTAATATATAACACACACATTATGATTTATATCACTTAGGAGTGCCACTTCTGAAATGCAGGGCATAATTATGTGGTCATACTTACTATAGAGTACTCTCTATATATTACAATATTATCCAACCCATGCCAGCATGGAAAAACAGATGTTAAATGATGATGATTTCTTTTATACAATTTAAATGATTTTAAAAACAAAATAAATTATCGCTTTAGTTTTAAGTATTAAAGATTCTAACAAGCTACTTTTTGAAACTTATATAAAATCCAGAAGTATTTTCTTATTCAGGGATTCATTATTTTGTATTTTTATATAAATTCTAGTCACTGTGAATGGGATGAAATTTCTTTTTATAGTAGTCACTTTTATTTACATGTTTTCCATAGGGGTTTTTTACTTGGCCAGGAACTTTTATCTATAGCTGGACACTCTTTTGAGAGTATTACCTATAATTTAATTTGCATATAGGTAGAGCAGCATTCTTATAGCAACTAACTAATGTAGTTACTTGTTAAATAAATCCAAACTTGTTTGTAACTTTTAAGCTTGTTGTGATTGATTAATTTTGTTATATATCCTTGGCACTCTGCTTTGATTGAGTTGACTTGCAAAAGGTTTCTTTCATTTTTCCAACTGAAGTCAACATTAAAGAACTTCTATACAAACATTGTTGCATAGAATAAAAGATATAAGCACACACTTCCCTCAGATTTGTAAAAGAGGGCTGAGATTTTCTGAATAGTATCTTCATTGTGGCTATCTACCAACTCAGGATTGTTGATAATTGACTCTACCCTCACATATTCTTCACATAATTCATCTGTCAATACCTTGGATACTTCAAGCATTGACTGCTTCACTCATTTGGCTAAGTTATGCAGATTTGTTATAAAAGCTGTCACTTTATGGATTTTTTCATAAAAACCACTAAGGTCTGGTTCCCATTTCTTAAATACATTTGAGATTATTATAAACTGTCTGAGCTTAATGTCTACAGGATAAAAAGACATGAGCAATCTTTCACTCGTTTTGCTTTTCAGTTCAGTTATTAGCTTAAAAAAACTGAAATTGTGTTAGGATTTGTATCAATAATGTCTAAGAACCGTGGATCTGACAATCCACATGCAACCAAAATTATTTCCATGGTGCCGTAAGGTACTTTTCTCACCTTGATTCTGAAAGCAATTTTTTAGGACTTCCTAGCTCTTAAGTATTTTGTCAATAAAAAACAAAAGAGATAGCCTCCTAATCACGAAAATGTACAACAAATTATAATTAACATCCATGAGCTCATAAAATTCCTTTAACTGCAACTTTTTTAGCTGAGATGCTTGTACACTTTACGCTCACCATTATCAACATCAAATTCCAGTTTTCCTGCACCATTGCATTGTGATAGTGTGAAGTAGACCATTTGCAGGAATATTGTTCTTTTGAGCTATTTTCAGTTTTTGATAAGTACTGTCATGTTTTCTATGATTTATACATGCATTGTCAGCAATGTATACTGATGCTTTATTCAGGTCCAGACTTGACATCTGTGGTTAAGTTAACAGCTGATTTGTTATTTTCTCTGATGATTCATTGTAAAAGTCAAGTAACACATGTTGCACTAACTTCTCAAAATGAAAGAATCTCAGGAAAGTATTGGAACAAACTTTGTTGCAGTTTTGTTTGAACCATTAAGTTGCTACTGAAAAGGGCAAACTATATTCTTTGATATATTCCATGTGCTTTTGTACAGAATAGTGCTAGAATATTTCAACAATAAGCTTTTACTTCAGTTTTTACACACATGCTTTTCACTACCTATGAGTCACAGTATATTCCTTTGTCAACTTTTACTCCATAATCAATACTTTTGTATGACTGATGATGCTTCACAGCATCATACACTCTGCACAGTACTGCAGCCAAGATTTTATTATCTTGAGTTGTTTGAGCTAGGGAGAAAATTTATAAACTACTAGCAAGACAAGTGTTAACTTTGTTTATCTTTGGTAGCCTATCATTCAGCTACATTTTTTTCTCCACTACCAATTTTGTACATCACAACAGCAGGGTGCAGAAAAAAAAACATGAAAGCTATCTTTTCTGCTTTTAGCATAAATGCAAATTCTTTGACTCATTTGTAGCTAACTGTAGTCTTTCTTTTTGGCATTTCTTTAGGGACTTGAAACAGGAGGAAAAAATAAATTAATCAGTCTCTTCTGTAGCCTTAGGCAGAATAACCATCTGTATATATTAGCATTGTATCTTGTGCTCTATGAGCAAGATTTGAATAACTTTTTATAAATGTCCTCTAACATGCCATTATGTTATATAAAGCTATATTTTGATATTATACAAAAGTTGCAAAATTCTAATATTTGCATCTTTAAAGTTTTTATGAATTTGGATAAGATTCTTGCTGTTTTAAATTCACATGAGGTAATTTATAAATCTTTTAGTCACATCCTAAAAAGGACAAACTAACATTCAATTTAGTTGTTACCAGATAGATAGGACAGAGTATCTTTGTAAGTTATCTCTACATATATTCTTATCATTTCACTTATATGTAATAAAAATAACTTTATTTCCAGCTATATATTCATATTATTTCAGTTAATTGTAAAATCAATATAATATTAAATAACTTGGGAATAAAAGAATCACTTCCAGTAGGATTTGAACTCAGAATGATGAAAAAGGCAACAAAATATTATAATGATCTAAGTGTACCATCATTTGTAGATATAATAATAGTAATAACAATAATTCTTTCCATTATAGGTACAAGTCCTGAAATTTTGTGGGGAAGGAACTAATCAATTACAATAAAAACCCATGTAATTTGCGTACCTGTGTAATTTACACAGGTGATTTTCAGGATAAAAATTGTAAAATTTGCACTCAAAAGTTTTCAGAATTGTCGACATGGCCAGGGGGAAAAGGTTTTCAATTTAGTTGTATTTAGCATTTCACTTAGTTATGATTAGATTTTATTAAATTTTCATTAAATAGAAATAATTTCTGTTTAACAAGTATCACATTAAAAGCTATTAAATTACAAAAGTGTTTATGTCATTTATAGTAGACTTTTACATTTCTTGCCCACAAGAGTTTATGTCTGATCTTCAGTATACTGCTGTATGTCTTCTCAAATCATGATCACAGGAAAAGTTACCAAGAATTATTAACAAAAACAAAGCTGATAAATATGCACAGGTGTTGAAAATTAAGTTTAAATACCGATAAACATCAGCTTGGATGACACTTTACTCAACCGAATAAAATATGTAAAATATGGCCCAGGCCATGATTACCTGCATGAACATCAGACTTCAAAAAGTAGTTAACCATTTAATGGTTTTAGTAAATTTATACAGAAAAAGTAAGCATTATACCGTTTAGCATAAGTCAATTTCATTATATTTAAGCCCTTGTTTTTTCTGTAAAACCCTATTCTGATATTAAATGAGTCCAATTCTGGTACAAATATTTATATTTTCTATGTCTTTTTGCAACAAAAGAAATTTCTAAAAAGATTCTAAAAACGATCTACTCGTGTAATATATGCACCCCTAAAGCTTTTCTATTTTTGTGGGGAAAAAATGCATAAATTTCATGGGTTTTTATGGTAGTTTATCAATGCCAAAATTTTGAAAGGCAGCATCAACACCAGTAACATTTGAAATCAAAATGTGAAGATGGATAAAATACTATTGAGCTTCTGTCCAGTGTGTTAACAATTGTACAAGCTCACCGACTAATAATAATGACTTCAAATTTTGACACTAGATCAGCAGTTTAGGGGAATAGAGTATGTTGGTTAACTCAGCCCCAGTGCTCAACTGGTACTTAATTTAATTGAGGCGGCGAGCTGGCAGAAACGTTAGCACGCTGGGCGAAATGCTTAGCAGTATTACATCTGCTGCTATGTTCTGAGTTCAAATTCCGCCGAGGTTGACTTTGCCTTTCATCCTTTCGGGGTCAATTAAATAAGTACCAGTTATGCACTGAGGTCAATATAATCGACTTAATCCATTTGTCCTTGTTTGTCCCTTCTGTGTTTAGCCCCTTGTGGGTAGTAAAGAAATAGGTACTTAATTTAATTGACTCTGGAAGGATGAAAGGCACAGTTGACTTTGGTGGAATTTGAACTCAGAATGTAAGGACTGATGAACTGTATCACTAAACAGTTCACCCGACATGCTAACAATTCTATCATTTCACCTAATAATAATAATAATAATAATTCCTTCTCTAATGACAAAAAAAAAGCTATAAATCTTATGAAAGGCTAATGTTGACTTAATTTTTCCAGTATTACACTCCAGGAGGATGAAAGACAAATTCAATATTAAATGGATTTGTGCTTTGAAATGTGAAGACATAAATACCACAAGGCATTTTATCTGGCATCATGCTGATTCTGCTTAACATTTTTGTTTCTTCTGTGTGAAACATTGATAAAATCTTGCAATTTAAAAATCATTTTCTATATTCTTCTCCTTTTTTATATTTCAGCTTTGTGGAAGAGTATGATCCAACAATTGGTAAGTTATCATTTTATTGTTACATAGTGTCATGCTAAAAAAAAAAATACCATATATGCACAAATAAGGTACAAGTTACTAGTTGCTTAGTTTTATTACGTAATTTTAAATCTTTGTAACCATAAATTAAAAATTGTGTGGAGGAGAGAGTATTCCCTCTCAGTGGATGTATGTGTTGCTTTGTAATCTGAATCAGCATATATTTAAGATTGTAATATATATGACAGTTTTGGTAAATATTTGAAAGGGAAAAAAATAAAGTAATAAAAAAGGGTATTGCCTAAAGTTCTCTCAAATCTTAAGTTCAGCTATCCCATAGCTGGGTATAAACTTGTCCTGGTTTAATTAACTGCATGCGTCTTCAGAGCTATATTTAAGTAGGTTACCTAATTACAAAAAAAACTGGTGGCTGTACATATTTAGGTCAGCTTGTGTATGACAGGTGGGCTGTGTAATAAATACACACACACACACACACACACACACTCACTCACTCACTCACTCACTCACTCACTCACTCACTCACTCACTCAAGTTTGAATCTCCTTGTTGTATTCAACCCCAAACCCAGCAACTGTTACATATTCAAATACCCTCAGTTGTCCTTTTGGTTACAGAACCTTATTTATCAATGTGTCACTGGCTTACTGTACTCTTATCAGTCTTTATATTCTCTATATACTACATTTATGTACATACAGCAGTGAAACTCTTAAAGGTCACTTTGTACTGCATTATAGATCTCTCTTTCTGTCTCATGAAAAAAGTTTTTCTATGCATTAGGGCAATAAATAAAAATTGCTTCTCATTTTTTACTCCCTCAATTGAATTGTCAGTTTTAAATATTACCAGTAGGAGGGAAACAGTTGTGATCTCTTAGAGCCTGATTTAAGGTAGTTTTAGTAGAATTCTATTATGAACCTAATGACAAAATTCATGAGCTGGTATTTCTGATATTTATGGAAATACATTCTTATCTTCTAAGGTAGAAAGTATCTCCCTCTTATGCTTAATTTCTCAAGGTGACTTCCTTGAAAAAAATCCATTTGATGTCAAGAACCCAGATTAACAGTAACATAGTAATAGGCACTAGTATAAGGAATAATGTAATTTTTCTCTCTATCAGTTTGAAAAAATTGAAGTGAAAGAGGCATTTCAAGTACCATTCTATTTGATAGAGTTGACATTACTAGTTAGAAAATATTCAAAATTATAGCATTGCCAAAGTTTTGGGCATACAAATATTGTTTGACTTGATCAGTGAAATCAGACATGTTTTTATTTTCTTTATAAGAATATTAAATTAAACATAAATATTTTCTTTAGATTTCTCATGAAACAAAGAAAAAAGTTATTCTCTTAAGGTTTCATAAGACGATATATTGTATAACAGTATTATCAATGTACCTGTTTAAATTATATTCTATACTGAGATTCTTACACTGGACTATTTTTCATTTTTATTTCTATCTAGGCTAAATTTTTGGTATCAGATTAAAAAACTAATCTTTCCCAGTCTTTCTTTTCATTGATATTGCAGAACATGTAGAAAGTATAGATGTTTTAATGTACTTTAAACAGTTGATGAAAAATAACAAACAAGAACATCTTAAAGATTTAGAAATATATTGAATATCTCTAAAATAATTTACATTAACATCTTTAGAGCATTTAAAAAAATATCATTACAATATTTGTTGATGTATTTTTCATTTTTCATGTTATTATATAAAGGATTACTTAGTAATTTACTTATACGCCATGTGTGTGTGTGAGAAAACTTTTATCAAGGAAAACAATTCCCATCAGATTTAAACTAACATTTTTTGGCAAGATTATTTTTCTAATGTTTCTAATGAAGGCTACTGGCATTAAAATAAAACAACAAAAAAATTTAATAGGTATTTTATATGATTATATCCTTGTTTTCAGGGATCATATTGTCTGAGAAAGCTTTAACTTAATTAACATTAACCAATAAGAAAATTTTTCTTTCATCACTATACAACATTACTGCCAAATCTCCCTTGCAACAAACACCCTGCTGTTTTCAGTATTTTAGGAGATACCCCATGAATTAACGAGATGGTCACTGCAAGATCCTATTATTTTGTGCCATAGGACTGTGCTACTAGAATTTACTTTGATGTCAGAAGTAGTTATACAATACATTCCATATTTGTGTGTAAGATCCTTCTTATTCAATGTTGCATTCTGTGCTAAAGAGACATAAAACAACAAATTTAGTTTTCATCTATTGAATTTAAACTTTATATGTAAAATTTTCTTGTAATAACTTTAAAAAGGTAGGCTGTTCAATTAAAAAGAGAAATCTGTAATAACATTTAATACACTTAGCATATTAGTCTTGCAGACTTGGGATAACTAAGTGTATTTTTGTATTTTCCAAGATTGTTTTGGTCTCATTATCAATCCTGCAGTTATGTATGTCCCAAAAACTAAAGATTGCTTGTTCTGTATTACAGAAATGATTGTCCTATCCTTATGAAAGGCACAAATATTATAACAATGCATTTTCTCTCCCCTATAAACATGTTTATTTCTTTTCCGTAATCAATATTGTTTTTAGTACCTTAGATAAATTGAAAATAATTTATATAAATTTTCATGCCAGTGCTTTTAAGGCTCACAGAAAAATATATCTTTTCCACTGAAATATTAGTTTTATGAAGTTAATTTAAAACAGTCTTAATTTACTTACTTTAAGTTGGAACCTATATGTAATTGCTCAATTCTAAGAAATAACAGCCAATACTTAGTTAAATCATCTTTAAAAAGGAAGCCTTACATAATGTCATGCTTGGACTCATTATGTCTGAAATAAAATATGATGGTCACAACTAGATTGCCTTTGATCATAATCTCTGCTCAGTGAGGGCTGATTATATTTTAAATTTGCATGGCTATAGAGTAATGGTATGATAGATAACTTCCTATCCAAGATAATACTTTTTACTGTTTTCAGTATAAATCATTACCATTAGTTTGATTATTCTGTTGATATATATTAGAAAGTCCCAAAGAATCATTGCATTTTCTCCTTCAGTTACAATGCCAACATCTTAACCAGTATAGATATTGGCCACTCTATCATGTCTTGATTTATACTCTACTGGTACTAAAAGTACATTCAGAGATAAGTGGTCCACTGTTTCAGTCTCCTCATTTCAGAATCGGCACTTCAATCTACTCCAGTTTTCATCACATTGGCTTGATAGTTCTGGATCAATAAGCTATGAGCTTGAGCTACTAAGATGAAACCTTCACCCTCTGCCTTTAGCCCTGAACTTTATATTCTCTGATGGACGTACTTCTGGTCAACATCAGTTCATTTGCTATAGGCTCCATATTTGCCATGCAGAGGTTCCCACCTACCAGCCAATTGTTTGTGCTTTTTTTTCTTTATCATTAATTTTATTTTCTTTGCAACTACAGTTGCCACACTTCCTTCAGATTGTTCAGCTTGGATATCATAAAATCAGTAGCTAATCTTTTACTCTCTTTTAAGATAGTATGAAACTTCTTGTGCCTCTTGTGATTTTCAACCAGTTGTTTGTTATTTCAAGATATTTAGTCAGTCCAATTGTGGTTTTGTAAGAAAGTTCAAACTGGATTAAACCTCGACCTCCTTGGACTCTGGGAAGGTAAAGATGATCCACATCTGCCTTTGGGTGGTACATCTTGTTACAAGTTAGCAGCTTAGGAACTTTTCTGTCAATTTTCTCTGTTTCATTGATATTTCCAGTTCAACACAGCTGTATGTAATGACTGGAACAGCTAACGAATTTATGGCTAAGACCTTGTTGTGTGCATTTAGCTCAGATTTCAGAACTGCTCAGGCTCTCTGGCAGAATCATTAGACGTGCATCATTTCTTCTGACTTTTTACATTTTGAGCTCAAATTCTACCGAGTTCAACTTTGTGGTGATGGGATCAACTGACCCCACTGATCAAAATTGTTGCTGGCCTTGTGTCTAAATTAGAATTATTATTACTAAGCTGTTCCTGTATGAAATCTATTGTTAACATCTACTAATTTTTTATATATTTATCAAAGAGAGCAATGGCACAAAACTATTTCTGTTACTAAGAGATAGATAGATAAAAATATGTCTGTCTGTTTTTTTTTGTCATGTGGTATGGGATATAATTTAGTTAGCCATCTGAAATCATCCTGCTGCTTTTCATTTACTGAAGCTTTTATGATAAATAATAATAATGGTTTCAAATTTTAGTACAAAGCCAGCAGTTTTGAGGGAGGAAATAAATTATGTTGACCCCAGCATTCCACTGGCACTTATTTTGTCAACACTGAAAGGATGAAAAACAAAGTCAACCTTGGCAGAATTTGAACTCAAAATTCAAAGCCAAAAGAAATGCCACTGAGCATTTTGTCTGACATGTTAACAATTCTGCCAGCTTGCCACCTTAATAATGATGATAATAATTCTGGCACAAGGCCAGCAATTTTAGGGGAAGGTGTAAGTTTATTACATCAGCCCCAGTGGTACTGGTACTTATTTTGTTAACCCTGAAAGTATGAAATGCAAAGTCAACCTTGGTAGAATTTGAACTCAGCATAATAATAATGCTTTCTACTACCTGAAATTTTGGGGAAGGGACTAGTTGATCACATCAACATCAGTGCTCAACTGGTACTTATTTTATTGACCCTGAAAGGATGAAAGCGAAAAATTACCTCAGCTGAAATTGAACTCAATATAAAGACGGACAAAATGCCACTAAACATTTTGCATGTTGTGCTAACAATTTTGCCAGCTTGCCACATAATAATAATAATAATGGTTTCAAATTTTGGCACAAGGCCAGCAACTTCGGGGGTAGAGGTAAGTCAATTACATCAACCCCAGTGTTTTACTGGCACTTATTTTATTGACCCCAAAAGGATGAAAGGCAAAGTTGACCTCAGCAGAATTTAAACTCAGAACATAAAGATGGGTGAAATACCACTAAGTATTTTGCCTGGTGTGCTAACAACTCTGCCAGCTCTGCTTTAATAATAATAATAATTTCTATCATTGACTATATCAGCCCAGTATGTGACTGGTACCTCATTTTATTGACTCACTAAAGTAATGTAAACTTTAGTGAGATTTGAATTCAGAGCAAAAAGAACCAGTACAAATACCACTATTCATTTTGTCTCACATTCTAGCAGTTCTTCTTATCGACTGCCCAATAAAAATAGTATTGTTATTTTATATCTGTTAAGTAAGTCTGGTGTAGGCCGTCAGAAATAAGTGATACATCAAGAAGATTGATAAAACACATCTGACACAAAAAATAAGATTGCAACTTCCTATTTTTCTATAAAACTAACAGGCAAAAAACTTCCCATCTGACCTATGTTACAGTAGCAGAGAACATTTTCAGTAAAGAAATTTTTTAAAAAAAGTTATCTTACTGAGAATTACTTTGTTGTTGGACAGTCTGACATAAAAACATGAGGCCATTTTAATTGAAATATGAAACCCAATTTCACTCCAAAGGCATTCAGCCTTGCAAATAAATCAGTTGGACACTTTTTTTTTCTCTCGCTTTAATAAAAACCAATTTTAATTGAAGTATACATTCATTATATGTAGGTAGTGAGCTGGCAGAATCATTAGCATGTAGCACATATGCTTATCACATTTCTTCCATCTCTTTACATTCTGAGTTCAAATCCTGCTGAAATCAACTTTGCCTTTCAACCCTTTAGAGTTGATAAAATATGTCAAGTGTTGATGTAATCAACTTGTTCCCACTTTCCTCTTGAACTTTGCAATTGACTAGCATCCTATTTAAGGGAATGCTGTTGTCTTGGTCACTTGTACACCATGGAAACTGACTAACTAGTCCTATGGCTTGGGAGAAAAAAAGTATTATATATTTATAAGGGCATGAGTTTAGCAGAAATGTTTGCTTATCTGATTAGTATTTAATTTGCAATTCTATTTATTAAATTCAAATACTGCCATGATGGACTTTACCTTTTATCTCTCTAGGACAGCAATTTTCAATCTTTTTTTATTCTTACCCTCTGAATAAGGCATTAAAAAGTATTATGGCACACCATCAGCTTTTAAAAGTTTTATGAATTATCAAATTTATTAAAATGGGGATGGGTGCATGAATTGTGGTTTGCTGCAAAGGAATATACATACACTAATGCAGTACATTAAAAAAAAAGCAAAATATTTTGACATTTTCTGATTCATTGGAAACCTTGCATCTCACCCACAAGCCATTGCATTAGTTATTAGCAACAGCTCCAGTACTGTCAAAAAAATTTTTTTAGCTATAATAGCATAAATGCTCCCAATACCTATGACAAATGTAAAAAGGTTTTGTCTTTAAATTAAGGAGTCAGTGCATGTTTGCATTTTTTCAAGTTCATCTTACATTCAGAATAGGAAGTATCTGGGTAGAGCTAATGTTCAGCTTGGGTTTCTACTATTTAGTAGGGATAAATTCTAAAGCAGAATATTTAGATGAAAGGTGTAAGAGATTAAACAAAAGGGGATTGAAGGGAAGAGAAGAGATGCATGCATCAAGAGGTAACAGTGTGATTACACAGATGGATGTAAGCTGAGGTCCTTGTCCCTGGTCCCTATTGACATTCTTTATAGTGAGGCTATATTCAAATAATCTTTGAAAAGCATTTCAACTTTGATATCTTTGCATTTCAGAGGATTCTCATCGAAAGCAGGTTGTTATTGATTCCGAGACTTGCCTGTTGGACATTCTGGACACAGCTGGTCAGGAAGAATACAGGTTGGTTTTAAACATTGGCTAAATTTCATTGTTAATTTGTTTTTTTCCTTTTCAGAGGACTCCTACAGAAAACAGGTTGTCATAGATGGGGATACTTGTCTGTTGGATATTCTGGACACAGCAGGTCAAGAAGAATACAGGTTGGTTGCTGGGTTAACACACACTCCTGCCCCGACATTCTTTAGCTTTTCAGCACCTAGCAGGCATGGTTGTTTTGTTTTTGTTTTTTCTTTCCCTCCCTCTACACATCATTTCACCTTATTTTAACCACCCTTGTCCTCCTCACCTGTAAGCTATCATCTGTAAGTTTCTGGAACATTCAGTATTGTTCTTTATATTTTGTTGTTATCTGTAACTTAATTGAAAATAACCCTCACTCCTATTCTCCTTTTTCACATTCAATCTATAAATCTGTTGTCTTCTACATCTTTGCTTTAACATTCAGTTTAACATCTCTTACTCATGCACACACACACACACACACACCCATGTACACACTTTGTTCTGTTATGATTTCATGTGTGCAATTTAACACTGAAGATTGTAAAGGTTGATATCTTGCACCTTTTTTTTCTTGGTTTCATTGCTTTCTTAAAAACACCGTTTCAAAATATTGGTTTGCCATTTTACAAAAATAATTGTGTATTTTGGCTTTATACTTTGATATTACTTTTAATAGGTTTTGCTTTGTGTTTTATCATTTTTTTCATTGTCTGTTATATTTTCCTTCTTTTCATCCTTGTCATAGCTTATATATTTTCCTTCTCATTTCCTCAATCCTATCACTTGCTTTTAATTTTGTATTGGTTTCTTGTAATTGACTTTGTTACTTTTTTTTTATATAAATCTTATTCTGCTATGTCTCCTAGTCAATCCTGCATATAGCACATTTAATCTAAAACGATTCAGGTAGGATTAAAATCTTTCACCTTAATTAGGTCAATGTTCCATTCCATTTCTTTTCAAACATTATTTGAAGATAAAGAAGCTTTTTAAAATCAATCTTAAAAATTCAAACAAAATTTGATTTTTTTTTTTCCTTTTTAACTCCATGTTCTGTATTGAATATTGGTATTTTATTGATTCAATGATAAAAATCTTTTATTCTTTTTCTTATGACTTAGTGAGGTTTTTATTTTATTTTGTTGGAAATTCTTTTTTTTTTTTGCTGGATTTTAAAAACACTAACATTTTTACTTTTAATTAAATATGTACTATTATTATCATTGATTTTTTTTTTACACTTAATTTAAAAACTGAACAAACTTGCAATCTTCAAAACATGTACACATGCAGGCACACACAATGTGTGTATACATATAAAATGACTGATACAGTTGACATTCAGCAGCCATCTGATAAAAATAACCAATCAACAAAACAATTGTTTTTAATTGAATCTTTGACTTTCTAACAATTGCCAGTTGCATAATGTTTAGATTTTGATTACTTCCTGTTAAGGTAGGAACTTTACCTGCCCTGACTAGGATAAATAGTAATTTTAACACAAGTTCTTTCCAGATAAGTTGATGAAATAATTTTAGTTTTTTAGACATAGATGTGTACATATTTTAATACTACACTGCTCTTTTTTTTAATGTTTCATCTCCTGACCCTATATTTTCTACTTCTTCCCACAAGAACCTTATGTCTTGCTGAAAAAACAAAACCTGTAATGCTGGGTAATTGATGAAAGTTAACAGGGAAACTTGTTTTTTATGTTGACAGCATCCTTGACTAAGATTTTGAACTAAACAGTAATGTAAGGAAAGTTAACCAGATAACCATTTCAGAGCTTAAATCAATAGTTTTACTTTAAGTCATTTTATGTTGACATATATCTAAAAGGCTATTGATTTACTCTTTCTTGAAAATATATTCAGCAAACAATTCCTATGCTTTGTTAAATCCATATGTATAAATCCAAAGGAGCTTTATTGAATGTATATTTTATAGATTGTGTTGTTTTCTTATTGCATTAAAGGGTCACCTTTGAAATCAGGTTTGGATTTTATTTTGTACTTTCTATGTTAGTAACTTGTGGTTAAATGCAAGCTGCTAATATTTGAATTGAATTTGGACATAAATGATAATTTTAGGTACCTTGGGCAAGTATCTTTTATAACCCTAGGCTGAATAATCCCTTATGAGTGAATTTGGCAGACAGAAGCTGTGGAAGCCCGTCATGTATGTGTGTGTGTCTTTGTGTTTATGTTAGTTGATCACCACCATTTAACAACAGGTGTTGGTTTGTTTAAAACCTCCTTAACATAGCAATTCAGCAAATAGGTTAATACATTAAGTACCAGACTTAAAAGTAAGTACTAGGGTTGACTGCTTTGACTAAAGCCCTTCAAGGCAGTGTCCCAGCATGACCACAGCTCAGTGACTGAAGAAAGTGAAAGAAGATATTTGGTAGGATATGTAGACATATTAATAGTTGCAGACTTTAAACAATTAATATAATAAAGGCAACATTCACAGCACAATTTAGTTTTAAATTTCTTTCAAAATAGAGATTAATATATAAATGACTTTTTTTTTAAGAGAGCATGTTCTCACTTTTTTGGCATTAAATTGTGCACCAAACCAAGTACTCTGAATAGTGAATAAAATTTAAAATACATTTCTGTGGTTAAATAAATTACAATGGGCACAATTAATTTTATATACTAAGCTATAAGTAGAAAAGAATGCTGTTAAATTATTCAACGTAGCCAAGCTACTAACCAATTATCTCTCAACTAGCTTCTCATCTTCGAAATGGAGAAGTTATATTTCAGATCAAAATCTTAGATTTAGCTGTTATATTAAGTCTGAGCAATTTATTTATAATGCTTTGTTGCTCAAAATTTTGATTTTTGTGCTTTTTTATTGCTGTTTTAATATATGGGACTGTTTTATAAAACTAGTCTCACATAGCAAGTGTTTGCTGGAAATAACACTGACATGAAACAAGTATAAATTAGCTTTTTGGCAATCATTTTCAGTATTATGTGTATTTTATTTTTCTGAAGGGCTAGCCATTGAGGTTTAGATAAGAATATTACAGTTGAGTAGCACTTAGCTCTACTTTAGTAAAGCTATGACATAGAAGTATCCAATCAGATGCTGGATAGTAACCTATAAGTCTAAATACTGATATGTTTGGCATGTTATTTTAGGATCAAACTTCAACATTTGAATAGATGACCTCTTGTGCCATCCTAAAATGTACAACTTGACTTTTCTAATACCCACCCACTTGTATTATATTTTATTATAATCTCAATCCAAATTTCATTACATGGAAGGTCAGTCAGTTAATCAACATTCATGTAATATATAAATATAAAAAGTTACTAAAGCTCCAAAGTCTTGATTGTATTGAAAATTAAAATACGTAGGCAATCTACTTGTTAGAAACAAAGTTACAGAATGATTAATGCTTTAGCATTTAAACTGGCTACATCCAGCCCAAATATTCTACCTGATTTATGGTGAAACTGACCTCTCACACCTATTTTACTATGTAATTTTTAAAATAAACAATCAGATCATTGAAATCTCAAAGCTACTAGATTAAACAATTTGATTCAATTTATATTACATTTGACAGAATAATCTGAATGCTACAGGTTTACATGTATTTCTTGCTTTAAAGATGGTAAGGAATTTGTTGAAATTTGTTCCAAATAGAACAATTATGTATCTAGAAGCGACATCACTTAGTCATTGTTGTATTAATTGTATCATGTGACAGTAAGTTCTCAGTGAATGGAAACCATGTCATGGTTTCAACTTGCACTTAAACAATTTGTGTTTGCTGAAGGTTTCAATGTTACAGCTTCCTGGCTTTCTTGTAACTAGGTTTTCAAATCATAAGTTTGGGGTTTTTTTTCCATTTTTGAATATATCCATTTAAATCTCTTGGATCTTGATTTTTTTTTTTTTTCTTTTAAAAAATTTTTTATTTGAATTTTGTTTTATTTGTGTAAATAGTTAATAGCTTAATAGTTTGAGCAAAGTCAAAGCTATTTTAAGAAATATCAAATTATCTTAATTAGCTGCCATGTTGAAATATCAGTTGACAACAATCATTAACATATTAGTCATTGTTCGGTAACTATTGATGAGTCACAAACCAATTAGTACCCATCATATTATTGTAGCTATAACATATATTTCAGTTGCCATATCATATTAGAAATTCTCTATTAGGCTAAAATTCTTAAACTGGTCACTTTCATGTGATGTCTATCAATCAGTCTTTATATCCTTTAACCTAATTATTCTATTTTTCCTAATCAGTTTACTATCCATTTCTGTAAGCCATTCTCTTGCCTTTGCTGATTATGAATCTGCTTCTATCCTGCTTTTTTATATAACTATTTCTATCTTATCTGCATTACTTTCTTACATAAAAGTCAATTATTGACCCTCTGTTTTCATTTGCCATTTTGTTTCAAGAAAGTTTTGGTTTCTTCTTCAAAACCTTTCTACACACAGTTATCAGTCAGTCTATTGCAACAATATTAAACTTATAATATATATTTATATTAGAATGAATTTTTTTTGTGTATGTGTGTTTGGAATAGTTTGTAATAACTATGACATATCCCTTGAATGGGTGCAATACACCAAAGTCTAGCCAAGTAATATACAGTCCCTCCCACCATGGACAAAAAGGAATATGAAAAAAAAGTAATTTACAAAAATAAATACTATATCTTCAAAAGCAGGAGTATAAAGTGCAGTCATCAAGCAAATCATGCTGTTACATTATGACATATAAAGCAATCCCATTTTTATATAAGTTGTGTAGCAAAGAAGGAAAACTGAAGTTAATTTAGAGATCTTTTGTCATTAGCATTAGATACTCAAAGAATGTAATGTAGTGGTATGCTATTTTGAGATAAAATATCAGACATTTTAAAAATTACCTCCCTACCTTCTTTTATTTGCCAATTAAAGGTTCAGCCTGCATTGTCAGACATTACACTTCAAGCTTCACAAACATAACTTGCTAACTTACTGATACAAAATCTTACTAATATCTCTCTCTCTCTCTCTCATATATATATATACACACACACATATATATATATATTATATATATATATATATATATATATATATGTTGCATTAGGTGAATAGTTAAACCATTATTTCAAAATAGTGAAAACAGTAATATTGATTTAATATGAAGATTTAAATGTTAGAGATTTTGGATGTTATAAAACCGAAAAGAAAAAATAGACCAAGCCTCGATATGCTAAGTATGGCTATATGCTGAACCTGAAATGTGTGTGCTATTCACCATATTGTAATAATTTCACTACATTATTGAGGTAGAGGTGGCAAGCTAGTAGAATTGTTACCATATCTGACAAAATGCTTAGCAGAATATATTTTTCCCAGTTCTTTTCATTGAGTTCAAATTCTGTCAAGGTTAGTGATACCGTTCATCCTTTTGGGATCATTAATATTGAGTACTATTTAAGTTTTGGGGTGAATTTAATCAACTAACCCCAACACCTAAAATTGTTGGCCTTGTGCCAAAATTTGAAACCATTATTTTTATGAAACCAGTGAGCCAGCAGAATTGTTAGCACAAGAGACAGAATCTGGCATTTGTTCTGCCTCTTTATGTTCTGAGTTCAAATACTGCCTAAGTCAACTTTGCTTTTCATCCTTTCAGTGTTGATAAAATAAAGTACCAGTCTAGTACTAAGGGTGATGTAATTCACTTAGCATCTCCCCATATTTCATAAATGTAAAAGAACTTTGTATCATCATCATCACCATTTAACATCCATATTCTATGCTGGCATGGATTGGATAGGTTGACAGAATCTATTGTATCCAGGACTGTATTGTCCTCAAGTGTCTGCTTTGGCATGGTTTCCATGGTTGGATGCCCTTCCTAATGCCAACCATTTTACACTGTAGACTGAATGCTTTTTTTCATGCCACCTGCACTATTGAGCTCACCCTACAATTCACAAGACTGTGAGGCAAGGAGGCAATTTTGCAGTTTCACGTTAGGGGATGGGAGGATCACTATGAACAGGTGGGAGGTGCAGAGCAGGTTCTTGTAGAGAAATCTGCATGGTTATTCACATCCCATAGGGGGAAAGGGGAGAGAGAAGGATCAGTAGGTGCTGTAAAGGATTGATAATGGTGTGTGTGTGTGTGTGTATTTTTGCTCAGAATGTTTTGCTCTGCAGAAGAGAAATATTTATAGTTTTCAGTTTTTCCCATAGTTTGGTGGAGAAGGGAGTCCTCCTCCATCCCCTTTTCCCCATATTGGTACATATAGATAAGCCAAGTTGGTGTACTTAATGTCCCATTAAAATCATATAAAATTATTTGCTGAAAAGAAAACATAGGTGGAAAAGAATTTTCAGTAAAATTCTGTTCTGAGAAATGTTTTGTACACATTTCAGGAGTGCTGAATGAGTTTTAATGCTACTTTTTTAAAACTCTAGATCAGCTCTGGTCTAGCCTGTGATCAGATATGTTCCAGTCATGACCATTCCATCTTTTTTTTGTACATGTATCTAGGCTTACATTATTCACTGTATTCTTTGGTTTTTATGAAGATAGGGTGTATGATTTGAAAATTTGAGTGCTATTTCAAACGAGTTGGCTTATGAGTTGAGAAATATTTAGGTGAAGGGTGGAGCAATTAGTAGTATTTGGCCAACAAGTTTAGATGAGCAGCTGCTCCATCTGCAGGCATGAGAGCAGTATCCTGGTAGAGGTAGATTAACTCTAACTGTGATTAGTTTAGTTTTGTTTCTTTAATTAGAAACCAATGATTTGAAATACTAAAATGTTGAATTCTTTATTGAACATGTGAAATTTTGTTTGTTTTAAATCTCCAGCCATAATGACTAATTAAATACTCTTCAAAGCATCTCCTTTATTTTAGATGACCTATTTATTTCTGATCTTAAGAGTTAATATTATTTTCTCCTTTTTGTTTTATATATCAATTACATGTCTGTTTTCCATATATTTTTATGTCTTGTTATGAAGATGTATTTATGAGAATAACTGAGCATGGTAATCAATCAAATCATATAGTAAACAGTGAGTCATGTCCAGAATAAGTGATTGTTTTTAGCATATCTTCTAAATGCATTTTGATCAGTAACTGCTGCAACTGGACACTTGAAACAATTCTAATTTGATTGGCTATATTGTTCACTGTAATAGATCCTGTGTGAAGATATAAAGTATAGTTCTCCTTTATAAGGGCGGAGAATATTAAAAGTTTGTTTTTCTTTCCAAACTTCTTATATCTTCATTTGTCTTTTGATGAAGGTCTCTTCTTGAAATGTGACTTCTCACAGTATGGTGAATATTGGTGGCTTTAACTTGCAATACTGTACTAAATCTTCTTGAGAATTTTGAGGAAAGAACAATATTATTGTACTTGTTCTTTTAAGTCATCAATGGGAAACAAAATCTTCATTTTTACCCCAAAACTTCTGGTAATGGGGCGTGGATTGTTTTCATAACACTTCTATATATCATTTTTTTAAAATATTTTTTTTTAAATGAACAACTCCATTGTAATTGATCCATCACTTGTTAGCCATTGTGCACCAATATTTTATTCCCCTCTTTCTTAAATTGCTTTTAACTAAAATAGCCATTTGTGTGTCATACTTAATGTATATATACCCTTGACAGGCAAAATACTTTGGTTTTTGTCCAAGATAAAATCTATGGATGTGCTGTTTTAAAATACACATATTTGAAGAGAGATGAAAAATCATCGTGGCAGAGATTGCAAGAATGTCAAATGCATTTCAGCCTTGTTGGGCCATAAGAGATTTTATCTAGGATCAAACCACAGTAACTTGCCTGTCATTGATGTATATATATTAAGTATGATACACAAATGGTTATTTTAATACTACTTCAACTGTATACACTGGATTATGCTTTTCAGTTAACCTCTTAGCATTCAGATTATCCCGTCTAATGTAATGCTTATTTATTTGCATTGTTTTGAATTACCCATGGATTATCTCATAGCTTTGAGATTTCAATAATATACTTGTTTATTTTAGAATGACATTGTAGGGTAGGTGTGAGAGGCTGAATATAGCTAGCCTCAACATAAAACAGGCAGAATATTTGGGCCAGATATGGCCTGTTTAAATGCTAAAAAGTTAATTTTTATCCACAACACATTTTCACTTTTCTTTTTCTACTTTTCTCTTTTGTACTTAGCACTTTGTAATTCACCAAGTGTCTTTGATAAATGACTGAATGGAATAAGATAGCCAATCTTGATTAAATATTTTCAAAGAATTATATTCTAGGGATGTGAATCCTAAATTAACACCTTAAGAATTTTTCTATGTAAATGCTAATTTGATAGTGAGGCCAAGAAAAATCTACTGTTGGGATTTCAATCATATATCCATTTATTACTGAGTGACTGTATTACAATTTACACTATGGTTAAATGCAAAGGTTAAATCTCTTCAGATATTTCAAATCAAAATGGAGTTAGAAATCTGACTCTGCATTGAACTAAATGCTAATAAAACTAAACCAATACTGGTGAAACATCTTCATACTTTTTGACAAATTACTCAGGAGACGGAAGAGTAGCATTCATGATCTCTGTAGGCTGTCCCAGACATATGAGATTCATGCAGTTGACAGCCAGTCAGTACATCTGTAGAAAAAAATGTGGGTGAATACATGCAAATAGGTAAACTTTGCTAAAGGCAACTGAGTAGCAGTGTTAAATCAGACAGCATGTTAATCCTACAATTCATGATTTCTTGAAATAATGTGACTTTAAAGTAGACATCTTGAAAGTTTTGTTTATAAATTTCAACCTGAGTATTCTTAGGCAACTTTCAGTTTCCTGTTCTGTAACTATGCTGAAGTTTCAACAAGGATGGAATTTGCAACCAGTAAAAACATTGCTTGCTTTTCAGTGTTTGTTTACTTTTACAACAAATTAGTCAACAAGGTAGCTTCTAGTTGGCAGTATAATTGGCACATAATATATTTAAAACTAAAAATTTACTAACTGTCATTTATAAAGCAGTTAAGTTATTATACTCCAGATGCTAGTACAAGAATTGCTATATATGTAGGAAATCTTTTCTATAATAAACCTAGTTACTGAAGCATATCACCATCACTATATGAGTAGCCTATAGGCTGCTGCTAGAAAGTGTCCTACTGACCTATTTGTCAAATTGAGATGGGTTACTTAAAAACTTACCTGTTGATGAAGCTGCTGAATAACTGGTAGAACATAGCAAACTATAGTGTATAAAGAGGAATACATTGATAGTTCAAATCATCTTTAGTGTTTACTGTTGTATTTATCTTTTGAGAAGATATTCTTTGCTTTTGACTCTTTGCTCCTATTGTCCTTCTTTTACATCATAACATGAAACATGAAAAAAAACTAATGTTTGCTACTAACCACCAAATAGTATGTTTTAGTTTTCTGTCTTCCTTTTTCTCCTATTTCAAATACCAAAGCAACAGAGTCCAGTCATTTAACCTTTCCAAATGTTCACTGGAGTTAAATGCAGTTTCACTACCAGGATAACTAAATTGTTGGCTGTATAGAGATTCCACTTTCATAAAAAGTTTCCAGACAGAATATAGAGAAATCGTGATGATACAATTCTTTTAAAGAACTCTTGCTTACATATGTCTAATCAAAGAGTGCTTGTCTTTTTTTTTTAATTTTATAATTCTTTAGATTGTTGTTAAGCCAATCAATTGGCAAAATTAAGTGATGGACAAATACCTTGTGGTATGTGTTTACATTCTAAGTTCAAATCTTACTATGGTCAACTTTGTTTTCATCCCTCTGAGGTTGATAAAATACAGTATCAGTCAAGTTCTTGGTATGATGTAATTGTCTAACCCCTTTCTCCTCAAACCTGCTGGCTCAATACTTAGATTAGAAAGTTATTCTTTATGGCCAGTAATGAAAGCAGAATCTGTAATCCTGACAAGCTCTTCTAGAGGAAGTTGCTAAAACAGTTCTTTCAGCAATTTATTATTATTTATAGCAGCTAGAATAAGAATAGCCTGGGCAAAGTTCAGGGAGCTCCTACCTCTGCTGGCAACTAAGGGCCTCTTGCTCAGAGTAAAAAGTAGACTGTATGATGCATGTGTGCGAACTGCTATGCTACACAGCAGTGAAACATGGGCCATGACTGCTGAGGATGTGTAGGCTTGAAAGAAATGAAGCTAGTATGATCTGCTGGATGTGTAATGTTAGTGTGCATACACAATAGAGTGTAAGCACTCTAAGGGAAAAGCAGGGTAGAAGAAGCATCAGATGTGGTGTGCAAGAGAGACAACTGCACTGGTATAGTCATGTGTTACATGTGGATGAGGACAGCTGTGTGAGGAAGTGCTGTGAAAGGAGTAGACCCAAGAAGACATGGGATGAGGTGATGAAGCATGACCTTCGAACATTGCGCCTCACAGGCAATGACAGGAGACCAAGACATATGGAGATATGTTGTAATTGAGAAGACCTGGCAACTAAAGTGAGATCGCAGCCATGCATGTCCAGCCCAGTTAAGAGTACTCTTAATGCGTCAGGCGATATGATATGCTTGAGAAGACCTGTTGAGTCAAGTAAAACCAATACTGTATCTGTGGCCAGTGCCCCCTGATTGGCTTCTGTGCCGGTGGCACGTAAAAGGCACCATATCCGAGCATGGCTTATGCCAGTATCTCATGACTGGCCCCTGTGCCTGTGAAATGTAAAAAGCACTATCCGAACTTGATTGATGCCAGGCCCACCTGACTGGCTCCTGTGTTGGTGGCATGTAAAAAGCACCCACTATACTCTGAGTAGTTGGAGTTAGGAAGGGCATCTAGCTGTAGAAACATCACCAGATCATATTGGAGCCTGGTGCAGCCACTGGCTCTCCAGACCTCAGTCAAACTGTCCAACCCATGCCAGAATGGAAAACGGACGTTAAACGATGACGACGACAATGATGATTACTTATTAAACTCACCAATATTAATAGTTGTCTGTCATATAACATTGGTGACCATCAAATGTAGAGCTGGTTTACAAAAATTGCAGAAGTCTACCATTTATATATATATATATATATATATATATTTATATATAATATATATATTATATATATATATATATTTATATATATATATAGTGTGTGTGCCAGTGTAAAAATACTTTGTGATACTTAGATTCCTAAAGGAACATAACTTATAAGTAAACTTAGCTATTAAATAATAGGCTATGGTCAGTATAATTTAAAATTCCTTGAAGCTGGTGCTCAACATGGCTGCAGTCAAGTGACAGAAACCAGTAAAGCAAAGGATGAGTGAAAGCTGATACATCTTTGAAGCATAAGTTCCTACCATTTCACTTCATTTGTTTTCAGGTGGGTGGGGGAGAATGGAATTACTAACTACAATTATCATCTTTACAGCTTTTATAGTTACATCCTTGGCAAAATTAATTCCAACATCCTACTATGTACTATTGCATTTCTCTTGCTCATAATTTCCTTGCCTCATAAAAATTCATTAATTGGTCCTTTCACATTTATTAATTTGAACAGCCATTAGCATACATATTTCTTTCGAGATCCTATAAAACAACTCACCAGAGATTTTACATGATCCAACTTGGAATTGCTCATAATATTTATGTTGAGATCTTCACTAAATCTCATTACAACACAAGATATTCTAATTGATAAAAGTTCTATTATAGTTCTATGTAAGAAACTTATATTTAATTATAATCTAAACAGCAGCATAATATAGCATTAAATTTACTAATTTTCTTGATCTTAAAAATTAATTGAAAACACAGGCAGTTTGATTTTGTTAAGGACATATCTTCGTATATATGTGAGGTCAAGATACATGGAGAGCTGATGTATTGCAGTTTTATCCAATACATGACCAGAATAGATAGACATTAAAATGCTGATCATGTTAATCAAGAGTATCTTAACTATTATCTATATGACTTCAATTACAGAAAATTAATCTTGGTTGATTAGTGAAGAACAACAACAACAATCAACATTTCTTACAAGCCTGTATAATATATAGTTAAAGTGACATTTGCTACCGCTCTCAATAACTTACTTTTTCATGCATCCAATGTTTTGTATACAGTTAATTTGACATCATGAAGATGCATAGCCTAGCAGTCAGGGTATTGGACTAATGGTCAGGAGTCATGGGTTTTATTCCTGGGTCCACAATTCAAGGTAACATGAACAAGACACTTCATTTCATGTTATTTCAGTCTATCCAGCTGAAATGAATGTTAGCCAGCTGATGGTGTAGCTTTCTCTCCTTCCAACTGACATGGCCTAAGTGACTAAAACAATTAGTGAAAGTATAGTAAAGTCCCTTGCTCTATCTTATTAAAACACTATCAAAGACAATAATGCAATAACTTTTGAAGCAATACAGTATATTTTAAATTTAGAATTGATTTTTAATATAATTTATTTACCTAAGTTTTGACATCATCATCTTTGAAAGAGTCACTTTGCACAGCAATACACCAGTCCCAGCATTCCTGCCACTTTTGGAATCTGGCCTGGAAGTCATTTTCCATAAGCAAGTCGAGGACCTTCTGTGATTCACATTAAATCCTGACAATGGTGTTAAAACAGCAACCTTTCAGCTGCATTTTCATCTTAAGGAAGAGATGGAAGCCCACAGGTACTAAATTTAGTGAATAGGACAGGTGTGGAAGTGATACCATGTTGTTTTTGGTGAGAAACTCACGAGTGAAGAGAATTCAATGACAGAGTGCATTGTCCTCAGGAAGAATCCAATTCTTCATGCTCTACAGATCCAGTCGCTTTCACTGAACATCCTCCCTCAAATGCTTCCGCACATCGTTGGTTATCTTTCGATGATCCTCATGCACAAACTGATGAATTTTCTCTACATTAACAGGGGTGATGCTCGTGGCAGGTCTTCCATATTGCTCATGACCCATTGCCTTGTCACCATAAGCTTGCCAAAGTGTGCTCAATGTTTCTGAAGCAGACTTCCCAAGTTTAATGCAAAATTTCCTGTTTGCTCTTTGTTCCAGCATTGTGTCCATGACGAAATCTGTAGACTACTGCATATACATGATCACAAAGATACAAATTTCACAACTTAGGAAGTAAACAGAAAGATGTTACTCGGCACACTGCCTCATGATGGTCACTGCTAGCTCTGACTGCATCCACAACCGTGTGCTACCATCTGTTGGTATGCTACAGAACTAGTCCAGGAACTTTCTGATACCACCTTGTACATCAGTATGATCCAGTTCCTTTGTACTGCACTTTTAGACTATTATTGCCGCCTAGCTTTTCCAGTCGCAGCCATGTTAGCAATATTATTACTCAAGAATCGTTGACAGAATCATTAGCACATCTAAGTACTTTGCTGTAGTTTATTCCCTTTACTTTTCAACCACCTGAAGTCATTAAGATAAGATAATAGGGTCTATGTAATCTACTATATTCCAAATTTGTTTTTTGTACCTGTACTAGAAATAAATATGTATTTTATATTGGTAATTTTTCTTTTAATTTGTTCTGCTAGACAGAATTTCTTACCTTTTACTTTATATATATAATATATATATATATATATATATATTATATATATATATATGTGTATGTATGTGTATGTATGTATGTATGTGTATGTATGTGTATGTATGTGTATGTATGTGTATGTATGTATGTATGTGTGTGTGTGTGTGTGAATCAAATGTGCTTCTATTCAGTTTATATTTAACTTTACTTCTACCGAGATTAAATAAGTTTTCAGTGATTGTTTTAGAAATGTCTTCACTGAAGTTATAATATTAATGTGCTGTATAGAATTGAATAGATACTTATCAATTCTTAGTTCCATTTTAAGCTTTACTTTTCATATATGTAAACTACTGAATATTAAGTGTTATTCAATGTATCGGAATTTATAGTTAGTATTTATGCTTAGTATCATAGCAAGTTGCTATGGTTTCTTTAGATAGAACTCTTATTTATTTGTATATTTCCCAGACAAAACTATCAGTAACAATTTGACATCGTCTTTCATTAAATTCACTGATAAAATATTAAATCAGGAAATGTAAAAGGAATGAGCTCAGTACAAAGCTCATAAAAATAATATACCAGAATTATATTTTTGTTTAAAAGTTTTAGCTAAAATTTCAAAGTTATTCAGTTATATTATAATTAGATTACTGGCTTATTTTAATACAATGAAATCCAAGATTCCAACAATAGTTTCAACTTCTTATCAGTAGTTGGTTAAAGTTTGGAATATTTTCTGCAAATTTCTACTAATTTAGGATTAAAATAAAATGTTTGCTTTTGGCACTTTGTAGTTTTCTAATTTACTAACACAAACATAATTATAACAGATTTTTGTTATAGCGTTGCCATAAATTATCTTTTTCACAGATTTAATCTCTCTTCACTATAAAGCTTGCAAATCTGTTGCTGCAGCTTCCTTGTTCTTTACCATCTGCATTCAGTGTTCTGCTCTCAGTTATCATTAAATTTTAGAAACACTTTACATCATTTCTAAAGGACTGAAATTCTTGATATTCATGCATGCTTCAAATGTATATTTTCTAGATATGAACCTTTTTTTCTTTTTTTTTTTTTATTCTGCATGGTTCCCCCCCCTCTCTCTCTCTCTCTTTCTGTCTATCTCTCTCTCTCTCTCTCTCTCTCTATTCCTAATTAAACCTATGATATTGAAATTAAAATTTTCATGTGGAACAAAAGAGCTGTTTGACTGATTGGTAAAGAATCCCTTACTACTTGTTTCACTCATCTATACACTTCTCACTTGCAATACTCTGGACTAAGTACTTTAGCAGCTCCTTTGGAATTCTCTTCTTAACCAATTTTTATCCTACTAGATTCAGTTTGTAAAATTTAAAACGAACATTAGCTGCATTGCCACTTAAGCAGAGCTAAAGCTTTGTGGTAACTACTTCTATAAATGCATAAGTTTTGTGTGTGTATGTGTGCACATCCCTATACATATCTGTATGTATATTTAAGCAGTATCCTTTTATATGGCTATTTGTTTGCTGGTTTATTAGAAGCCTTGTCTTTTTTTAATTCCAAAATTTGTTGGATGTTTGATCAATCAGTTGTTTTTCCCAAAAGACAGTTCCAGTAAGTATAAAGTTTAACCTTTTAGCATTTAAACCAGCCATATCCAACCCACATACTCTACCTGTCTTGTGTTTGAACTGGCCAGATCTGGCCTCTCACATCTAACCTACAATGACATTCTAAAAATAAACAATCACATCATAGCAATGTCAAGCTATGAGATGGTACATGATTGATTTCAAAACAATGTGAATAAATAAACATTACATTAGACAGAGTAATCTGAATGCTAAAAGGGTTAAAGAAATATGTTTATATTTTGTATTAATGAGAATAAGAAAATATGATGATTGTATGCCTGCTCAGATTTAGTGAATTTGCTGTCTTATCTTCAATTTGGACTTTGTAGGGAGTAGCAAAGTATCTCCTCTATAGTAAAGCACCTGTCTCTATCCTTCTGTTACACTTTAACAGCTCAGCCAGCACAAAGCTACGTCCCTCAGTTCCACTCCCTCTCCCAGCCAAGTGGTCTTTGTTTTGCAAATTACTTGACTATCTATCTGGTGTTGGTGTCATAAAACACACACCAGTGCTGGTGCCACATAAAAAAACACCCAGTACACTCTGTAAAGTGATTGATGTTGCATTCACTTGTTCACTGAAAATATTTGTGACAAATATTTATCTTTAGTGTATAGAGTGTGTGTGAGGTGGGGGTGTCTTAGCCAAGAGCAAGCTAGCAGTCATTGACCTGCAGAAGACCTTTGGTAGGGTATAATTCCACCCCATATTAAACACAATGTAAAGATAAGCTACCACTGCATGCAAAACATGTCCTTTGTCATTAAGAGTCACAATGTGAACAAAAGAAGCTGACATGCTATTGTTTAAAATATGGAAGTCTTCTTCCTGAAAGGTAATTGTTTCAGAAAAATCATTCTATAGAATACTGATACCTCTACTAACACCACCCTAGTCAACAATAATACACTATAGTTCAATAGTTGTCTGTACCTGCACCCACAGCACATATCAATGACACTATGGAAAAATATCAGCTCTTCCTAAATATAATTTCCCAGAAAAACACTTGTAAATAGATACAGCAAAGAAATAGCGTTTCAATAAACTACTCTCTGCCTCAATGATAGCTCTGCAACCACAGAAGCAGTTGCATTCTAGAGCAAAGTGATTCTATCCATGCCCACAGAAGCAACTCCCAAGTCCCTGGCATCAAAGAGCTGTCCCTTCCTCCCATACTTGAACCTTTGATGCAACATTCCAAGGGATCACATGGTCACATTCATCTCTGAAGTTTTGCTTAGCATGAACTGTTGGTTAGAGTTTGTCATCTGGTTATCTAGAGCTGTTTGACACTGGCCTTCATTGATCCTCCAGTATTATTGTTGATATCTTAACTACCAAAGATGTTTTTCTCTTGGTCATGGCTGACACATCTCCTACCAGAGGCCTCCAACCCTTTTCTATTCCTCAACAAGAAGGACCTGACCTTATTCAAGAAGACCATACACAATAATCGGCAGTTAATGGCACTAGCATAGCATGCCATTTTTCTTTCTTGTATCATAATGGAAACTGCTATGTTTGATACTGTTGGTATGTCTGAGAACCGAAAAAGTTACAATTTGGTGCATGTTGCATAACATTTTTAGGTCATCTATTTATGACCCACTAAAATTTGTTCACCCTGTATATATTATACACACATGTGTGTTTGTAAATGGTTATGTAACCAAGAGATTAGTGTATAGTCTTGTGATTAGGTTGTTAAGCTCTTGATTGTAAGGTTGTGGCTTTGATTCCTAAATCAAGTAGTGCATTATATCCTTGACTAAGGCACTTTATTTCATACTGTAGTGGTTCATTATCCTTCCAGCTATCAAATCCTTTAATGTTTCGCTAGGTCAATGGTGGAAGTTTCAAGATGCAGTCCATGTCTGCTCACAACTATAAGGACACCTAAAACAATCATCAAAAACATGGCACAAGCTATCTTGACCATAAGCATGACTAAGATGTTAAGAACTTCTAAATTCCACTGTACTGTATTCTAAGCTGTAGTTTTCTTGCTTAGCCTCAGATATTGTTTTCTCTCCACTTACATTTATTTCCTGCAGATGTTAAAATTGGGCATTGGCTACATTAATGCTCTCAGTCTGGGTACCTTGTAAAAAGGTTAC